>NC_061074.1:2013480-2140875 GCF_021917145.1 Hypomesus transpacificus
ATTGTAGTATTTTAAACAAGTACTAGTGTGTACTAAACGAGTACGTACTACTAGTATGTACTGTCATACTACATGCTAGTACTAGTGTGTGCTGTAGTACTCTAGTGTGAAGCCGTTTGGAGACATCAGCAGCACAGTCTACCATGGCTAGTCTTTAATGGAAGCAGAACCGTACCTTGAAGCGTACCTTCTTCAGCATCATCTTGTGGACAGCTACTCATCCAACAGCAGCTCCTCATCCAACAGCCAGCTGCCCAGATGACTCGTCCAACTCCGCCAGAAACGTCTCCAACACTTGTATTACTTTTATGCTGGTGACTGACCAACTGGCTGACTGAAGGGATGACTGACTGATTTACCGTCTGTTTGTCTGGTTGACAGGCTGCCTGTGTGTCTGTGTGTCTGGTTGACAGGCTGCAGTGTAACATACCAGCGTTAATGCAGTCCTGTGGCTCTCTATTGTGCTTGGCCCTGCGCTCCGCTCGGCCTCTCCCCCCTCTGAGACCTTCACAAAGCTCTGGCTCTGGCCTTATCAGCCTGCTAATTCATCCATGAAGCAGACACTCCCTCCTTTATGACTGGAAGAGCTATTAGCACCCATCCCCTCCCTACCCCCCTCCTCCTTCTCCCCCCCCCCAACCCTAACCCCATATAAGGGCATTGTTTGCCCCGTGTCCGCCAACCATCTGACCTCCTCACCCCCCCCCCCCCCCCCCCCCCCTGCCCAAACCCTTTCTCACCCCCCAGCCCCGGCTACTTATTTACCCATCTCCCATCTGTTTGACCACAAAGGCTGAGACTGTATCAGTGCCAGTCAGGCAGTTTCTATCTTCTATTTAAAATCGAATATCCCTTTGTTTCTAAATGTCATCCCCAACTCTCTTTCCACACTCTCTATCCCCATCCACACCATCACTTTTTCCACCATCTCTTCCATTTCTCTTTCTTCCTCCATGTCCCAGTATTGTACTTCTCCTGTCCTCTTCCATCCTCTACTTCTCTCCTCATGTCTCCTCTCAGCAGTGTCCCATGCCAGGTGAGCAGGACAGAAGGACACCACACCAAACTTTAATAATACACTTTATTCAATTAAAGTTTGTTTTTCTTCTCAATTTTACACTGGAATGTTAAGATTCCCCCTTTTGTAATTTTATTTTACAGTTTTAAAAATGTTCAGTTTCCCCAAACTCCATGACTGTATTATCGAAATGGAAGAAGCAAATTAAACAACAAAAACAAAAGATCATGACAAAAAGAAAAAAAAATTAAATAAAATGACAAGACGCCAGAGCGTTCTGATGTTGTCATGTTGTTGAGTGACATCGCCGCGGAGGCAGCATGTGACTGCCTGCCGTTGTGGGAAGGGGGGGGCAGTAGATGGAGGGGGGGTTAGACCTTCAACAGACCTACACCATCCTAACAAGTGGTTGCTATAGTGATATTCCACCAGAGCGCCTGGGTGTGGGAGGGGGGGGTAGTATCATGGTAAAGCATGGAAAAGGGTGACAGAATGATTGACATATGAATTACAACATGACAAGATAGCAAATATCAGTCCTCTGAGACCAGAATGGATCTTAATGTTGGATGTGCACAAGACCCAAGACCAGAAGGGTGGAGGTTCTGGGGGAAGGAGGAGCCTATATTCTGTTGTGACAGTGCCCCCCCTCTCACCTCGGCCCATCCCCTCACCCCCCCCCCCCCCCCCTCCTCCTCCTCCTCCTGTCTGGTGTGCTGTCACTCCTGAGAAGAAACAGCAGCACGTTTCACTTTCTGTCGGATTAACTCTATATTAGGTACTCTCCATCTCTCGCAAAAACATATAAATACATCAATACTGCGAGAGAGAGAGAGAGAGACAGAGAGAGAGAGAGAGAGAGAGAGAGAAAGTGTGAGAGAGAGAGATAGAGAGGCGTTGTAAGGGGGCTACTTCCTGTAGGTGTTGAGACAGTCTCGGAGACCGCCCCAGACAGGCGGCCAGGTCTTCTCCTCTCCTCTCCGAGCATGGCCTCCTCTCTGCTCTCCTCCTCTACAGGATCTCATATTTGTCGACCACGAAGGACGTTTCTGAGGAGTATCTGACAGGGGCGTCGCCTTGTACATGAGCCACTTTGGTAACCTGGGAGACGGGGGGGGGGGGGGGGGGGGGGGGAGGGGGCAGTGAGGAGGAGGGGTGGACATGGGTGGTGAGTGGAGGGTCTGCATAGCAAGGGAAAAGACAACCACCACTCACCATGCGGGGTGGGGGGGGGGGCTTTAACCACTGAGCCATACCCACCCTTCCACCCCATCCCCTTCCTGTTACCTGGATGTCAGAGTAGGTGCGTTTGGAGACGAAGGACACGCTGACGGGAAAGAAGTCGTTGGGCTGGCCCGCCACACTGAACTCCAGGCTGCCCGTCTTGTTGTTGGCGTCAATGACGGGCAGGCACCATTCCAGAACGTTCCGTCTGCTGTCGTGCTTGTACTCCCCGTCCAGGTCGCCGATGACGGGAGTGCCCACGCCAGACCTGGAGACGGAGAGACACACACACATCAACAGGTGGCCCAGATAGGTCTCACACAGGAGAGCCCAGTGGAGAGAAGCCATGTGTGACCACACACATTTACAGAATCCCACAGAAACATTTACTCAACAATAAGCTCCAAGTCAGACCCAAACTAATTTAACTCATTAGTGTTTCATTTTGTCGAGGGCTGTCACTGAGCACAGTTGGCCTGTCTTCCAGGGCCAGTACTGGTGAGCAGAAGGTACTGACGGTACAGTACAGGTGAGCAGAAGGTACAGTACAGGTGAGCAGAAGGTACAGTACAGGTGAGCAGAAGGTACAGTACAGGTGAGCAGAAGGTACTCACGGTACAGGGATGGAGATGAGCACGTCGTTGAGCTCCAGACTCTCCTCCTGCAGCTCGTACTCGATGTTCACATCACAGCCAGAGCCACTCTCAGAGGGCCAGCAGTTAACTACAACAACAACATCACCATCATCATCATCGTCAGAGAGAGACAGAGAGAAGGGGAGAGACAGAGAGAAAGCGAAGAGCCAGATAGAGAGAGAGAGACAGAGAGAGAGACAGAGAGAGAGACAGAGAGAGAGACAGAGAGACTGAGAGACTGAGAGAGACTGAGAGAGAGACAGAGAGAGAGAGAGAGAGAGAGAGAGAGAGGGTATCTCACTTGTCAGAGGTATGAGGGCCTCGTCTGTGGACTGCAGCCTCCACTTCAGAACGCCCACATCATTGTTGAGAGGGAAGGACTTCTCTGGGTTCTTCAGGCCGATCACTGAGTCACACGTGAACAGCTTCTTATCCACGTTGGGATGTGTCTGTGAGGAGAGGAAGACAAGGTGCAGACGAGTCAGCAGAGGAGAGAAGGAGGAAAGGGGAGAGAAGCAGGGAGGAGGAAGAGGGGAGCAGGGGAGAGGAGGAGGGCGGAGGAAGAGGGGAGAGGTGGAGAGAGGAGGGGAGAGGTGGAGAGAGGAGGGGAGGGAAGAGAGCGGATAGGAGATGTGAGAGGGTAGGAGAGCTGAGGAGATGAAGGCAGATGATCGTCCCAGGTCCGTAGTCTACACTGTGTCCACACTGTGTGCTGTACCTGCAGCTGGACCCCCCGGCTGTCGTTGTTGCTGACCATGAGGCGGATGCGTCCGACCTTGTCGTCCGAGACCCTCAGGGTGATCATGCCCAGCACCTCCATGCTCTGCAGCCCACCGTCACGGCCACACGTCAGGGACATCTTCTCCTCCACGCGCAGGTGGACACTGGGGGAGGGGGGGTTTGGACTTTACATCAGGCCTACACAATCCACACGTTTTCCCAGAGGGTCTGACTTACGGGTATACTTAATCCACTATAAATTACACAGAATTCCATAAACGTTATATAGAATTCAATTGTATATTGCAAATCTTGATAAGTTGCTATGGGATGTTATTTCCAGTGGGTGGAGTGCAGGTCTGCACCTCTCTACGTTGATGGGAGGAGGTAGGGCTTTAGAGGCATCTGAAGGTCTCTTCCCCATGGTGGGCATGATGGTCTCCCCCTCCAACTTGAGCTTGTCTACAAAGTTGTCCACCTCCTTCCCCCTGGCTCCCAGCTTCAGCGCCTTGCTGGGCCCACTGGGTCTGGGCACAGAACACAGTCCAATCAGAGCTTATCCTGGGCCCAAACACACACAACCTGAACCTAGGAAGCGGTACCTGACAGAAACAGAGACTGAAGACAGTACCTGATAGGTGCGGGGGCCATCTTGGGTTTCTCTGTGTCTACGAGGGTGTCTTTGATCATGGACCCGGAGCTGACGCTGGTCATGCCGGCACTGCCGAACCCGCCGAACGCCGGAATCTTCTTCCCGGAGCGCTCGGCGTCCCGTCGCGCCTGCTGCAGCTCCTTGGCCTTCCTCCTCATCTCGGCCTTGGCCTCGCGCTCCTGGGTCTGAAGACACACAGCACAGGGGTCACTCACACGCTGGCATTTGATTCATTCAGCGGATGCTTTTTATCCAGAGCGACATAGAAATAGTGTATATAAAAAGTACAGCTGGAGCTCGAAGATCAGAAGTGTTATAGTTCTGACAGTATTTCGGTGGTCAAAGTTCAAGGAGTGGCCTGTATTAACATCGCACAGTAACCACATCTCAGCTACCAGGCATGGTGAACATTAATGATGATACTATAGTGCAATACAACCTCATAACCTCCCATACGTTACAGAAAGCCTTTTGTTAATTCAACAAATTAACAAATGTCTCATCACTTTTTGTCAAATAACTTTGCGGCAATTTGTTTTGGATAACATGATACCTTTGAGAACAGTAGGATCATAATGAGAATTAGGCATGACTCATAAAAAAGGTCTATACAAAAATAAATCACAGCGAGCACTTTTTATTTAATCAACTCCAAGTGGTCGTCCCCATACCTCTCTGACGGCTCTGAACACCTTCTCCTCGTGGGAGTCCATCTCTGTGAAGGTCCTGATCTGGGCCAGGTTGACGTTCTCTCTGTAACCCAGGGCCACGATCTCATCAAAGGCAAAGATGAGGTCGAAACAGTGGTCAGAGATCTCGCTCTCCTCCAAGACGCGACAGTACTCTGGGATCTGATGGACAGGACGGATCATGTCAGGATTTGCCCACTCCCACCACACTTCACACCCACACTGATCCACAACAGGTGTTTGTCTGAGCGTAAAACAACACCGACTTTCATTTGTACACAAACAAGACGCTACGCAGTCTGAGAACAGGTTTGTCAAATGATTAAAGCCAGTTTTGTATTGGGGCTGGACCTGTAAGAAACAGTGAGGATTAGGAACAATAATTCTAAAGCGCTTGCACTTGATATTTAGGTCAAAAACTGGAAACCTGAATGTACTGTCAGTCTGAAGTAAGTCATATCAGTCCGACCTACCACTCTGGAGAAGAGCCGTAGCGTCTCCAGGTCCTCCAGGATGTTGCTGTTCTTGGTGGTGATGAGGACCATGTAGAGCTTCTCCAGGGGCTGGTAAACGTAGCGCACGCTCTCCGTCTCCACGAAGGTGTGCTGCTTGCCTGTGTTCATCAGCTTGGGGAAGGCCGCCAGCAGGCCCTCGATGCGCGTCCTCGTCATCTCCACAAACTGACGAGACACGATGGCCTTCCCCCCCTTGGTGCACACCGCTGCGGCCAACAGCACCTGAGATACATTTACGTTTGATATTTCACTTAGCAGACGCTTTTAGCCAAGGCAGTGTATAAACAGTGCATGCAAAGTACATCAGAAGATCAAGGATCAGATAGAATGGCGGGGATGGTGTGTGTGTGTGGGGGGGGGTGCTTTGTATAGACACCAACACGTTTAGACACTGTAGTGTAGTTGAACACCATCGCCATTAAGATCAGTCAAGCAAACAGGTGGTGTCATTAGATACGGTTTTGCATCGTTTGGCATTTGTTGGAATGATGAAGAACGGGCACAGATTAGGAGTGGTATGGGGAAGTCGAAGCATTGAGCAAAGCCATAGGCAACTGCACTGGGTTTGTAAATACTTTAAACCTGGTAGTTGGAATATACCTAAAGCTTTAACGTCTTGATGTGGCTGAAATAAATACCACATTGACAAGGAAGGCTGATGTTTAATGTAGCTAGATGTGAAACCTTTGCAGCGGGCACGTCTAACAGTACCTTAACTAGACAGATCTTCAGTTCAGTTGTTGTCCTCAACGACCCCGTCCGTCTGACTTTTGCGTAGGCAGTCATAACTATCCGAGTCATAACTGGCTAACTTTAGCATTAGATGAGAGTGGGTGAACTTCGTAAAACTATTGTCATAATAACACTAGATATAGCCTAGACCGAGTCACAAGCACAAACACTTTCGAATATTAAGCTAAGCTAGCGAGATCAAAGTAAAACGGTGGTTATAGCTAACTAATCAACCTCCGGTTGGGTTGGTAAAGTTCAATTTTATTTTATTTGGGTAGACAAAGTCTAGTTAGATAGCCTAGGTACCCAAACCAAAAGATGCTAACTGTAGCTACGCGAACTAGCCAGACGGCTAATGTTGTCATCGGAAAAAGCGGAAAAGAGGGCAATGGAACAGGGTTTGTCCATTTGTGTTTACCATTTTGGGTCCGTCTTCTGCTCAACGATCTTCAGTCCCCGATATTATTTGCTCACTCGAATTGCAGTCCTTTATTTTGTCTTTATAAAGAATGTGTAGATGGCTAGCAGATATGAGTGCTACTAGCTAGTAGCTCCAATATGGCAACGGGGCAGAGCCACGTCTCCAACCGGAAGAATTGCAGTTAGGATATTCAGAAAGTTAAGAGTTGCACGGTGTGTCCTTGACAGCAGGAATAAGCATGGCTCCAGAAACCCTTTTAAAATTCTATACCAGTTTAAAGTGTATACTATTTAGTGGCAAATATTAATGTACGCAGCGAAATTTCAGTGTGCCACATATCACTTTGATCATAACGTAGAAAGAGATGCAGGGACACATATGTGTTCAGACGCTCTTGAACGCAGCACAGTAAAACGAGGAACTGACCTCGCGAGATGCGATGACGAGCGGTGTCAATAGGGGGCGTACAGGGGAAGTTCATCTGCCGTTTCAGTCACCGGAGCTATCTACAATTTCGCAGTTTATTTAACAATTAACGTTATGTTGATGGCATCCATCTTAGGCAACGTTTGTTCCTGACACGGATAACCTTTAGATGCATTCATCGGGTATTAAAAAAAATGTCTGGAGAAGCCAGTTCTCAGGTAAGAAACTCGTGATCTCGTGGACATCATTGATAATTTGAGCACATTCCTTGCTCAGAGGCATGCGCCATTTTCCCAGCCAACCCACTAAGCTCGTTGATTGGCTTATCGACGAATTCCCATTTAACTTCTAACGTTGTTATTGGATAGTGATTATGAACTGTCAAACGCTGTAAAAATGGCAGGATAGTAAGGTAAGTAAGTCCAATAAAACAATCACTTCACCAAGTAGTTTTTCAACCCGCACTCATAGTGAGTTGATCAGTGTTCATTAAACCCCAAACCACATA
Organism: Hypomesus transpacificus; assembly: GCF_021917145.1. Lineage (NCBI taxonomy): Eukaryota > Metazoa > Chordata > Actinopteri > Osmeriformes > Osmeridae > Hypomesus > Hypomesus transpacificus. The sequence continues at coordinate 2,021,021 of NC_061074.1, forward strand.
GAAAGCTTTAGCTATTGAGCTGTAGAAGTGATGGCATGATTTCATTTCGATGTCACACACTTATCATCCACGAGTGACTCATCGTGCCTCGTCACAGACACTCAAGTTAACTGGCACAGAAGTCCACCTTCTTAAGCGCTTTCGAGAATCCTGACATATCCTTAGTTTAATTCGTCACCCCGCCCTTCTGTTAGTAACTGTCACCGTTATCAGACCAGGCCAGAGAGATGATAGGGGTGGAGGAGTACAGAGGAAGGGCCGGCTGGAGACTAGGAGCTAGTGACCTCCACCCTCCTCTCTTACTTATAGCCATTCATCGCTCTGCGAGCACAACACATAGAGCTGCTACTACATGCGACATTTCAGAAACTGAAGATTACGGAGAAGTGCATCGTTCTAACAGTATTTCTGTGGTCAGAGCCGTTAATAAGAGTAGACGGGGAACAGTCACTCAGAGAGAATGGAGGAAGGACCTTACAAGTACGTTATGGTAAGAGAACAAGACTACCAACCGCAGCGTTTATGTGTTTGAAATAATTTGATATGATAAGATGGTGTTGTTAGACGCTGAGCCTTGAGAGAAAGAGAGAGAGAGAGAGAGAGAGAGAGAGAATGTGGAGTGGACTCTAACTATATGTTTAGGGTTAAGGCTGCATTAGCATCAATATATAATACTGTATTATGTGCGATAACCGGCTGTTTCTTTTTGCGTTTGTCTCCCCTGACAGGATGGGAATGGGAGGGTCAGCCGGGTCATACGGATTGGGACCAGGAAGAGCCAGGTGAGACACACTGAGAGGGTGAATGGGTTAATCCATAAGAGATGTTGATTTTCACTGCTGGTGGTGTTCTGTATGTCTGGTCGATTTGGTGTATTGGGCATTAAGACTTTAATAGGTGACTATTTTTAGAAGGAAGGTAGAGGGAGAGACAAAGAAAAGAGAGAACAAAGTGACATCAACAATTCATTTATTCTTCAGGTATAGAGTTATCTGGAGCTTAGTTGTGTATGTTTTTGCGCCCTAGTTGGCTCGTATCCAGACAGACAGCGTTGCGGAGAAGCTGAAAGAGCTGTTTCCAGAAGTTCATTTCGAGATAGGTGAGATGGCTGGGTTGATCTGTATGACATTCTGTCCCCGTGATAACAGACATCGTATTATCATCATATGTCATTCAAATGATGTGTTCATTTAGCAGGTGCTTTCGTGACAAATGACATCCTGTTATTGCATGTATATAATGTGTTATGTAATAACTACATTGAATCACATGCTGTCAGATGTGAGGTAAACGTTATAGATTTTTTTACCATGTAATCTCTTTGTTTCAGTTGCAATGTCCACTATTGGAGACAAAATCCTAGATACTGCACTATCAAAGGTGAATCCCTTTACATATTAGCATGAAATGTCATAGCAAATGTGTTAAGAATCAGAATCAGAGTTACTACCAGTCCCTAGCTACTACACTGGTGACATCCTACTTACAGTATAAAGTGTATAGGATACTATAGAGTATACTGTATGTCTAGGTAGGTACAGTATTTTGTCTCCAGAGTAAACTCTGTGTTCACTGTCATGGTTGTTTGATAACCATGTTTGTAGTGCATTGGTAACCATGTTGTTTTCTGAATGCAGATTGGAGAGAAGAGTCTTTTCACCAAAGAACTGGAGAATGCTCTGGAGAAGAACGAGTGAGTGCCATCTGCATCTGACTTGTTAGGGCCTACAACTGTCACTCCTGGTCTCCTTGGTCACTGAGGAGCTGAGCCAACTGCCTCTTAGCTCATAGCTATCCTGTTATCAGGAGCAGTACTTGCTCCCTAAAGAGTCCTAGTCCCAGGACCTGTACTGTCTCTCTACAGTGTCCCAGGACCAGTATTGTCTCTCTACAGTGTTCCAGACCCAGTACTATCTCTGTACAATATCTTAGTCCCAGGACCTGTACTATCTCTCTATAGTGTCCTAGTCCCAGACCCAGAACTAGCTCTAGTGTGCTGGCCCCAGTTCACATGGAGACCTCCCCCTGCTGAAGTACAGTCTTTGTTAGCGTGCGTCTGCCTGCTTCAGAAGGCTCCCAGGCTTTCATGTCTGCAGGTGCTTCTGTCCTGCCTGGCTCTTTGTAGAGGCCCTGCCTCTGTAGAGGCCCTGCCTCTGAAGTTCACCCACACAGGACATACCACTGCTGTGTGTTCACACAGGAAACCAGCTCTGCTGCTCCATGACCCTATAGATTACATTAGATATCTTCATGGTCTGTTATTGCCAAAATGTTTCCTTTGCGCACAAGTGCCTCTTTAAAAATAAGCCCGTAGCACAGGTCACAGTGTGTACAAATGCACGTGTAACGTGCTGTGTAGATGCATGTGGAGGCCGCTAGTGACTGTGTGTCTGCGCCCCTCAGGGTCGACCTGGTGGTCCACTCTCTGAAGGACCTGCCCACCACCCTGCCTCCAGGCTTCACCATCGGAGCTGTGCTGAGGTGAGGCCCGCCTTGCTGCCTCCCTGACTCTATCTCTCACTCAGCTGCCCTCCTGATCTGAGGGACCTTCAAAGAGTTCCTCTTTTCCTCTTCCTCCGCCTCCTCTGCCTTCTCCTACTATTCCTCCCCCTCTTCCTCGCGTAATCCTTTTTGGTGGGTTATACTATCAAAGCACCTTTTGCTGCAGGCTGGTCACCGTGCCTCTCGTTTTTAGTCAGTTGCATGTCAGTACATTTTATACCAGGGTTAACTAGCATTTTGTTTTGGAAAAATTATACAGTCTAGGGATATTTATACATTTATACATGTTTTAAACTTGTCTTACAACCTATCAGTGGTGTGCTTGATTTCTATTCCTGCTCTTTTAAGACGGGAGGACCCCCATGATGCAGTAGTGCTGCATCCCAAAAACGCTGGCAAGTCCCTGGATGCCCTTCCTAATAAGAGGTACCAAACAAGTGCACCTCTGCCCGTTCACAGTGTGCAGCTAATGTTGTGTTCCCTTATGTTGAAGCTGCTGGTTGTGGGTGGTTTGCTTTCACAGTGTGATCGGCACCAGTTCCCTACGCAGGGCTGCCCAGCTGAAGAAAAGGTTCCCCCACCTGGAGTTCAAAGACATCGTATCCTTTTCGGAAGAGACACAAGACTGGTCTCTACACTGTATCATCTGAACGGATCTAGTTTTAGAAGTAGACCCTTGAAGGGTGCATTTAATTTGGTCCTTAAACCGTCCCTCCAGAGAGGGAACTTGAACACTCGACTGAAGAAGCTGGATGAGAAGGAGGACTTTGCTGCCATCATCCTGGCTGCAGCAGGACTGTGCCGTATGGGCTGGGACAGCAGGATCAGCCAGGTAGACCAACACTAACATGTACATACACACAGTATATGGAAGACTGACTGATAAATACAAAACAAACATATATGGAAGGCTGGGTATATATCATTTTAGATGATTATCTGCTGATTAATATCAAATGATGTGTTTCTGTTTGCAGATATTGAGTCCTGAAGACTGCATGTATGCCATTGGGCAGGTAAGGTGTAGGGTGTTTTTGTGTGTGTGTGTGTGTATCCTAATGTGCTCCCTGTGTGTGTGTGTGTGTTCTGACCTGCGTGCTGTGTGTCCTGCCAGGGTGCTCTGGCGGTGGAGGTGAGAACCAGAGACACAGACATCCTGGAGATGGTGTCTGTGCTGCACCACTCTGAGACCGTGCTGCGCTGCATCGCTGAGAGGGCCTTCCTCAGACAGCTGGTGAGACACACACACACACACACTGCACACACACACACACACACTGCACACACTGCACACACACACACTGCACACCCACACACACTGCACCCACACACTGCACACACACACACTGCACACACACACACACACACACACACACACACTGCACACACACACACTGCACACCCACACACACTGCACCCACACACTGCACACACACACACTGCACCCACACACACAAATACTGCACACACAAACACACACACAAACACACTGCACACACAAACACACACAGAAATACTGCACACACACACACACACTGCACACTCACACACACATACATATGCAACATACCACAGAACACGCTATACAATACACACATAAATACACAATACACATACCATCACACACACACACGTTACACGTACACAACTGATGGAGCTGATGTTGACTTGTTTGTAGGAGGGAGGCTGCAGTGTTCCTGTGGCTGTCCACACCGAGGTCAAGGACTCTCAGGTAAGACTTCCTGAAGGTCATCTTCCTCCTCTCTGTCTCAAAAGCTGTGTGTGTGTGTGTGTGTACGTGCAACCTGTGTAACCCTGCTGTTGTGCTGCAATCCTCAGCTGTACCTGACGGGGGCAGTGTACAGCCTGGATGGGAGTGACAGTCTGAAGGACACCATGCAGACCAGCCTGGCTGACGACAAGCAGGTCAGAACCTCTCAGTCCCATCCATCCTGTTGTCATAGAGACCAGAACCTCACAGTCCAATATGACTGGTCTTCACAGCCCAGGTTGTGCTGACACTTATCCTGCAAGGCTCTCATCACAGTGTATCTAACTCCTGGATCACTATATTATCATTATTAGTATTATTGTTCCCCATACAAAAGTCTGTAGTAAATTGTTTTGTCCACCACACCTGGTAGCTGAGATGTGGTTACTTTGCGATGTGGTCCTGATGTGAGTCCTGTGTCCTAGGAGCTGGAGGAGGTGGACGAGCGCATGCAGCACGTGGGCGTGACGGCCACCAAGATTTCGGCCTCGGCCCAGGACGCAGCGGAGAAGCTGGGGCTAGACCTGGCGAATCTACTGCTGAGCAAGGGAGCCAAGGAGATCCTGACTGTAGCCAGGCAGCTCAACGATGCCTCATAGTAGCTCCGAGATGCAGAGGTGTGGGGTGTGCGTGTTGGGGGGACTTGTGTACCTCCAAACTCTGTATTACACTTAATCATATTATTGCTTTAATTTAGCACTATGCTGCACATGCCACACCTATTACGTAAACGCCTTCTCAGTTGAAGGATGTGTAGTTGACAAGAGAAAAGCGTGTTTACCCAACACAGGAAGCATGCTGGGAGAACGTTCAGCTCCTGTTCAGCACTGAACACCAGACCCCTGAACACGGGGGTTCTAAAGCAAAGCTGAAAATAGACCTGATATCAACGACACAACCCAGGAGGCTGCAGTATCCATTAGCGCCAGCTTATCTTTTTAGAGAGAGTTTGTTCAAAAATGACCAGGGTGTTCTCACTGTGTGGCCTTGTGCACTGTGTTGTTGTAAATGTGGTAGGATTACCCTATCCCAGCTTCGCTGTGTGTGCGTGTTTGTGTGACGGGGTAATGTGTGTGTGTGTGTGTGTCTGTAAGGTATTTTATGTGTGACTGGGTTGGGACTTCCGTGTAACACAACACAGTGCAGATGCTAGACCTTCGATCAGAACTGTAAAGATGTCTCGACCTTTGACAAATTGAAAAATAGAGTAATATCTTATTACATCTTAAACCATTTTCTACCAGCCATTTTCAATGAAGCTTGGACTGTGAGCTTGGACTCCCCCATATGTTGTAATCAGCCTCCAGCTAACCTATACTGTTCTGTATAATATGGCTAGTAAGGGCTTAGTTCAACAGATTGAACAGTATGTACCTTTTACATATATTTAGTCATTTTCCAACCTACCCGACAAGTGTACAGTAAATCACAGTACTGTGTGCCTTTGTCAAGTTTCAAAAACGCCAAAGCCAGGCCTTGCCCAAGTGGCCTCCACCCCCAAGTACCCAGAGCAAGCAGATGGCCTTCAGAACAGGCCTCAACAAGGGTCATATCACTGCTTATCACACGGTGGGTCACAATGATCCGAAGGCAGCACAAAGGTTGAAGATTTTCATAGACTTCTATTATTCTAATGCAATTCCTCAAACTAATTATTTTCTTTTTCTGTATTAATGGTCCTATGTGTATCCATAATACCAATCCTTATTAATGTTTTTGAAATGGTTGTGAAATACCTCTGTATTCGTGTTTGAATATTTATTTGTCATCTGCAAATTACACATATGCAATCTGGGAAGGTGGAGTTTGTCTGTATCACTGATCATAGAGGAAGTGTCGAGAAAAAAATCTTTCAATAAAGGGTTTTATTTGATTCATAGATGTACTGATACATGGTATTAGGATGGACTGAGACCCTGTGAAGTGGGATCTCCAGACTGTTTCAGCTCTGCCCTGTGTCACCTAATGGAGTTTAAAAGTTTTTGTATTTGAAGATGATTTCCTGGTTGGGTTCTGGGATGTAGCAGCCGATACCTGCAGAGGAGATCCAGAAAGAACTCTGTGTTAGTAGGTGCTCAGTACACAACCCTGCACATTTAGAGAGAGAGAATTGACAGAGAGGAACAGTCTTGCTCACCAAGATTAGCGGTGAAAATAGTGCCATTGACCATTTTCACCAGCAGCCCCCAGTACGTCCGTTTGATTTGGTCCCCATAAACTCCGTTGATGCTTTCCAGGTAGGGTCCGTAGTCTAAGTGCTCTGTGTAAGTGAAACTGACACAGTACAACCACATGCATGATTAAACTAGACACACGGACCAAATCACTTTACACCAACCCTCACTCAATCAAAGTCCCACACAACATAATACAATTGCCCTTGAATGTCTACATGACAAACAGGACAACAATGAAGTGTGTAGGAATGTGTATGGTTGCGCAACTGACGTGAATCCAGCGCTGGTGTTCTGCAGCCTCTTCATGGCCCCAAACACGGAACCCCTGTAGACCACCGAGGAGATGTAGGTCAGGTTGGGGCTGTTGGTCAGACTGTTGTACACCAGCAGCTTTACAGGAGAGTTCCCATAGCAGCCTGGAGACATATGGACTGACAACCACAATCAAGATGAGCCATGTAGTAACATACGCTAACACAGAGAGGAAACAACCTACAGATTGTGTGTGAGAGAAAGTGCGTGTGAGTGAGTGTGTGTGTGTGTTTGCGTGTGTGAGAGTGTGTGTCTTACCATCCTCAGCCATTAGCCCTGGAACCAGCAGATTAGCTAAGAGAAAAGCAATCTTCACGTACATCATGTCTGCTAGTCGGTCCGTACACCTGTCTGGTTACCAGATGCTAGTTTGAAGTTCTCTCTTTCTTTCTCTCTTTATACCCTACCAGTGTATAGCCAGATAAACAGGCCTTTCAGGGTCAGAACTAGAACACAATGACCTTTTTTAAGACCACACAGATTGCCAAACAAGATGGTTGGACATTCTTGTGTCGCATTTAAGTTTCCTTTATATTCACATTCAGTCATTCAGCAGGAGCTTTTATCCAAAGACACATACAAAAGTACATAACAGATTGCAGTGATTCATACTGGTTAATACTAAGCATGACTATGTTTAGCCTATCGTCTGCACCTCCTTGTGTCTCTGACTGTCTCTGGAGGAGGAGATCCCTCACTGAATTGCTCCTCCCAAGGTTCTCTATGGATTTTCCATGACGGTTTTCCTTTGCCTTTTTGAGGCTTTAGGTTGGTTTAGATGCAGTTCTATTGGCATATGTGAAGCACTCTGTGACATTGCTTGTGTAATAGAATTTTAGGATGTATGGACAAGGAATGTGTTTTAATAGTGGTTGAACTGTAAGCTCATGTGTTCATTGTTAGGTCAAGAGAGGGTGAAGGAATGTCTGTTTGACCTAAGTGTGACCCCTCTGTAGGCCAGTTTACCCTGGGGGATGGGTTGAGCATCTTATACGGCCTTATTTCTAAGATTCTTGATACAATGGAGATAAGTTGACATGGGGTACGTCTGTAGACATGAAGTCTGGGTGACATAAGGGTTAACACGTTTTTGGAATGTGTAGATATTGTATTACCTTTTCCTGATAAGACATCCATTGTGTCGGAGAATGTGACTGATGTTGATATTGATATATTGATTGATTGTTGTTTATAGACCAGATGCTTGACAATTCCAGGGCACTCCTTGAAATATTGAAACTGAAGATGGCCAGGGGATCAGAACTTGTGTGACACTGTTTGGGCGTGCACTACTTCTGATCATCTGATTCATGACCAGGTTGTTTTGTGTTATTGTGTCATGTTTGTGTGTCGATGATGGTTACATTGGTAAAGATTAGTTTACGTTCTTATGTATACGTCATACTTCAGATAAACTTCAGGCCTCAACAAGGGTCATATCATTGCTTATCCTTTAAGATTTTCATAGATTTATATTATTCTCATGCATTGCTTCAGACAAATGATTTTTTATTTTCTTTTTCCTTATTAATGGTCCTATGTTTTTCTTTTTCATCAGTATTATCGAAATAGATGGCCCATAATACCAATCCTTATTTTCCCTCAATGTTTTTGAAATGGTTGTGAAATACCTCTGTATGCATGTTTGAATATTCATGCAATCTGGGAAGGTGGAGTTTGTCTGTGTCACTGACCAAAGATAAAGTGTTGAGAAAGGATCTTTCAATAAAGGGTTTTATTTGATTAATACATGTATTGATACAGGATGGTATTAGGATGGACTGAGATTCTGTGAAGTGAGCTGCTGGAATTTAATATTTTTTGTATTTGAAGATGATTTCCTGGTTGGGTTCTGGAAGGTAGCAGCCGATACCTGCAGAGGAGATCCAGAAAGAACTCTGTGTTAGTAGGTGCTCAGTACACAACCCTGCACATTTAGAGAGAGAGAGGGAGAGAGTGAGAGAGAGAGAGAGAGAGAGAGAGAGAGAGAGAGAGAGAGAGAGAGAGAGAGAGAGAGAGATTGACAGAGGAAAAGTCCTACTCACCAACATTAGCGGTGAAAATAGTGCCATTGACCATTTTCACCAGCAGCTCCCAGTACGTCCGTTTGATTTGGTCCCCATAAACTCCGTTGATGCTTTCCAGGTAGGGTCCGTAGTCAAAGTTCTCTGTGTAAGTGAAACTGACACAGTACAACCACATGCATGATTAAACTAGACACACGGACCAAATCACTTAACACCAACCCTCACTCAATCAAAATCACACACAACATAACACGATTGCCTATGAATGTCTGCATGACAAACAGGACAACAATGAAGTGTGTAGGAATGTGTGTGCTTGTGTGTACTGACGTGAAGTCTGGGCCTGTGTCCTGCAGCCTATTCATGGCCCCAAACAGGGAACCCCTGTAGACCACCGAGGAGATGTAGGTCAGGTTGGGGTAGTAGGTCAGACTGTTGTACACCAGCAGCTTTACAGGACAGTTCCCATAGCAGCCTGGAAACATAATGACAGACAACCACAATCAAGATGAGCCATGTAGTAACATACGCTAACACAGAGAGGAAACAACCTACAGATTGTGCTTGAGAGTGTGTGTGTGAGAGAGTGTGTGTGTGTCTTACCATCCCCAAACATGAGCCCTGCAACCAGAATATTAGCTAAGAGAAAAGCAATCTTCATGTGCATCATGTCTGCTTGTCGGTCCGTACACCTGTCTGGTTACCAGATGCTAGTTTGAAGTTCTCTCTTTCTTTCTCTCTTTCTCTCTTGCTCTCTCTTGTCTCTCTATTTATACCCTACCAGTGTATTGCCAGATAAACAGGCCTTTCAGGGTCAGAACTAGAACACAATGAACTTTTCAAGCCCGCACAGATTGCCAAATAAGATGGTTGGACATTCTTGTGTCGCATTTAAGTTTCCTTTATATTGACATTCAGTCATTCAGCAGGAGCTTTTATCCAAAGACACATACAAAAGTACATAACAGATTGCAGTGATTCATACTGGTTAATACTAAGCATGACTATGTTTAGCCTATCGTCTGCACCTCCTTGTGTCTCTGACTGTCTCTGGAGAAGGAGATCCCTCACTGAATTGCTCCTCCCAAGGTTCTCAATAGATTTTCCATGACGGTTTTCCTTGTCTTCTTTGAGGGTTTAAGTTTGTTTAGATGCAGTTCTATTGGCATATGTGAAGCCCTCTGTGCCATTACTTGTGTAATAGAATTTTAGGATGTATGGACAAGGAATGTGTTTTAATAGTGGTTGGACTGTAAGCTCATTTGTTCATTGTTAGGTCAAGAGAGGTTGAAGGAATGTCTGTTTGACCCAAGTCTGACCCCTCTGTAGGACAGTTTACCCTGGGGGATGGGTTGAGCATCTTATACGGCCTTATTTCTAAGATTCTTGATACAATGGAGATAAGTTGACATGGGGTACGTCTGTAGACATGAAGTCTGGGTGACATAAGGGTTAACACGTTTTTGGAATGTGTAGATATTGTATTACCTTTTCCTGATAAGACATCCATTGTGTCGGAGAATGTGACTGATGTTGATATTGATTGATTGTTGTTTATAGACCAGATGCTTGACAATTCCAGGGCACTCCTTGAAATATTGAAACTGAAGATGGCCAGGGGATCAGAACTTGTGTGACACTGTTTGGGCGTGCACTACTTCTGATCATCTGATTCATGACCAGGTTGTTTTGTGTTATTGTGTCATGTTTGTGTGTCGATGATGGTTACATTGGTAAAGATTAGTTTACGTTCTTATGTATACGTCATACTTCAGATAAACTTCAGGCCTCAACAAGGGTCATATCATTGCTTATCCTTTAAGATTTTCATAGATTTCTATTATTCTCATGCAATGCTTCAAACAAATGATTTTTTCTTTTCTTTTTCCTTATTAATGGTCCTATGTTTTTCTTTTTCATCAGTATTATCGATATAGATGGCCCATAAGACCAATCCTCATTTTCCCTCAATGTTTTTGAAATGGTTGTGAAATACTTCTGTATTGATGTTTGAATATTTATTTGTATTCTGAAAATTACATTTATGCAATCTGGGAAGGTGGAGTTTGTTTGTGTCACGGATCATAGAGAAAGTGTTAAAAAATGATCTTTCAATAAAGGGTTTTATTTGATTAATAGATGTACTGATACATGGTATTAGGATGGACTGAGACCCTGTGAAGTGGGATCTCCTCCAGACTCTGTTTCAGCTCTGCCCTCTGTCACCTGCTGGAGTTTAATAGTTTTTGTATTTGAAGATGATTTCCTGGTTGGCTTCTGGGATCTCGCAACCGATACCTACAGAGGAGATCCAGAAATAACTGTATTAGTAGGTGTGCAGTACACAACCCAGCATATTTAGAGAGAGAGAGATAATGGATAGAAAGGAAGAGTCCTACTCACCAACATCAGGGGTGAAAATAGTGCCATTGACCATTTTCACCAGCAGCTCCCAGTACGTCTGTTTGATTTGGTCCCCAGAAACTCCGTTGATGCTTTCTATGTAAGGGCCGTAGTCAACGTTCTCTGTGTAAGTGAATCTGACACAGTACATCCACATGCATGATTTAGCTAGACACACAGGCCAAATCACTTAACACCAACCCTCACTCAAAGTCCTACACAACATAACATGATTGCCCTTGAATGTCTACATGACAAACAGGACAACAATGAAGTGTGTAGGAATGTGTATGGTTGCGTGTACTGACTTGAATCCAGCGCTGGTGTTCTGCAGCCTCTTCATGGCCCCAAACACAGAACCCCTGTAGACCACCGAGGAGATGTAGGTCAGGTTGGGGCTGTTGGTCAGACTGTTGTACACTAGCAGCTTTACAGGAGAGTTCCCATAGCAGCCTGGAGACATATGGACTGACAACCACAATCAAGATGAGCCATGTAGTAACATAGGGCTAACACAGAGAGGAAACAACCTACAGATTGTGTGTGAGAGAGAGTGTGTGTGTGTTTGCGTGAGAGAGAGTGAGTGAGTGTGCGTGTGTCTTACCATCCCCAAACATGAGCCCTGCAACCAGTAGATTAGTTAAAAGAAAAGTAGTCTTCATGTACATCATGTCTGCTTGTCGGTCCGTACACCTGTCTGTTTCCAGATGCTAGTTTGAAGTTCTCTCTTTCTTTCTCTTGTCTCTCTATTTATACCCTACCAGTGTAGTGTCAGATAAACAGGCTTTTCAGAGTCATTACTGGAACACAATGACTAGTGACTCCAATTTCCTTGGGTGCAGTAAGAACTGGAACAGCCCCTAAGGATTGCCAAACAAGATGGTTGGACATTCTTGTGTCGCATTTAAGTTTCCTTTATATTTACATTCAGTAGTTCAACAGGAGCTTTTATCCAAAGACAGACAAAAGTACATAACAGATTGCTGTGATTCATACTGGTTAATACTAAGCATGACCATGTTCAGGCTATGGTCTGCACCTGTGTGTCACTGACTGTCTCTGGAGGAGGAGATCTCCCAAGGTTCTCCATGGGTTTTCCTTGGAGGTCTTCCTTGTCTTCTTTGAGGGTGGCATTGTTGGTTTAGATGCAGTTCTATGGGCATATGTGAAGCTCTCTGTGACATTGCATGTAAAAAGGGCTACAAAATGTATTGGATTTGAATACCAAGGAACATGAGACAAAATCTCAAATCACACAAAGAACACAGCATATGCTTTCATCCAAAGAAAATGATCTGTGACCTTTGTACATGCTACCATAATATACAGATGCAAGATTCTTCGAAACAGCACCCCATGTACTTTCAGAAGTATGCCTTTCAGAACTGGCCAGCTAAAGTACAAGCCGGTATTGCTGCTTGTGTGCTGTCCAAAATCATGCATTCATCATGTTGGGTATCACACCCTGAAGGGCGTATGGACAAGAAGGGGTGTGTCTGTGGTATTGTAGCACAAGAATAACTCTTTCCGAATTCTTACATGCACTTCCTTATAAGCCAGGTCAAACACACTGCATTTAGTCATCTTCAACACTTATTCTCTCCTCCATGCTTTTTGATATTATATCGGTATTCATATAACCATCATTATTTGCCATCATCACATTACGCAATTCCATTTTAACAGTAACTTAATATTTATCATTCATACAATCTGGGAAGGTTTTTCTGTGTCACTAATCTTGGAGAAACTCTTTTGAAACAAACTTTAAATGAAAGACCTTAAATCCTTTAGTTGTTCAATTCAGTGTTTTATTTGATTAATAGCTGTGCCTATCCAGGATGGCATCAGGATGGACTGGGGGCCTGTGATGTGGGATCTCTTCCAGACTCTGTGTCAAACCTACACACTGGTCTTTGTCCATGTGGTGTATTTGAAGATGACCATTTGGTTGGCTTCTGGGATGTAACAGCCAATACCTGCAGAGGAGATCCAGAGATCCTGTTAGCATGTGCTCAGTACACAAAATGGAGAGAGAGAGAGAGAGGGGGAGTGTGTGTGTGTGTGTGTGTGTGTGTGTGTGTGTGTGTGTGTGTGTGTGTGTGTGTGTGTGTAAGATACGAGTAGATGACAGTCAGCAGGGTGGAAGGTATCAGTTGGTAAAGAGGAGGGGTGGGTCTAGCTCAGTGGTAGCATGCTGTGAATGTATCATTATTATCACTATCAAAGAAATCAGGACCAAAAACACGAGACAGAAAGAGGAGTCCTGCCACACTCACCAACATCAGGTCTGATTACAGTCCCGTTCACCAGCCTCACCAGCAGCTCCCAGTACGTCTGTTTGGCGTCTTCTCCAGCGACCCCGTTGATGCTCTCCAGGTAGGGTCCATAATCATTGGTCTCGTGGTAGGTGAACCTGACACAACACAAACATCTAGACATGGGCCCAGACCATACCTAGTCCAACCTCTGCCCATAGGCAGCAATACCTTGGGACAACCACAACCGTGAGTTCTCTGTAGTTCTATGAAACTGACTTGAAGTTTGAGTTGGTCTTCTGCAGATTCCTCATGGCCCCCAGAAGGATGCCCCTGTAGGCCATGTTCGTGGTGTAGGTCAGGTTGGGGCTGTTGTTCACGCTGTCATACACTTGTAGTCCTATGGGGTAGCGGCCCTGGAGGTCTGCGGGATATACAGACAGACAACCACACAGTCCAGATAAGACACGCAGCTCTGTAGACAAGCAATGAGAAGTTACTAATAGTTCTTATTCATGTCCTGTGTCAGTTCAGCGGTGTGTGTGTGTGTTACCTTCCTTGGCCAGAAGCCCTGGAACCAGCAGAGCAGCGAAGAGAAGAGCGGCCATCTTCATATCCATCATGTCTGCTTGTCTGTCAGCGTGTTCTGTCAGCAAGTCTACGTGCTGCTTTCTTCTGTGCTGTGCTTTCCTGCTCTCTCTGCTTTATACCTCGCTTGGCACTTTCTCTCATATCTGAGCTCACTAAGTTAACACTCGAACACAATGGCAGTGTTCATTGTGTATATCAGATAGATTTTGGATCCATTTGGAGCCAAGTTCCGTAAGTGTACAATAGACCGCTTGTACTACCTTCAGGACTTGACACACCTGTTATTTAGTCATTCTTTGACCTCTAAACATCTTCCGGAATCCAATAACCATGTGATAACCGTACTGGGAAACACAGTATTCACAGCCTTTCAGAGAAATACCATGAGCAGTCTTTCACCAAAGATTTCTAATAAAAACTACAGTATCTCCCTGATTACAAACTATGAGGCCAATTGAGGGCTTTTAATAGGATTGGAAAATATGATGGCACAAAATATGGTTTACATCATCAATTACATCATCACTAAAACAACGTAGTTCCCGGCTGTAATATCCTTCTGGCTTGAGAGATGTCCTCAGAACTGATGACAGCTGTGTGACACTAATGTGAGAGCAGTGTCTGACACCCTGATGAACAGATCCAACCAGACTTCAGCCGCGGTCTAGGAGACTGCAGGATTCCAACACAGTCGGTCAGGACACAGAACTACACGTTTCTGAACAGTCATATTCCCAAACCTTATCACTGTCTTATTAGTCATTTCAAAATGTAGGCACAAAATGGTGCTGTTTTGAAGAGCATTATCAGCCCTGATGTTAGCGAGTGGGTGAGTGGGTTTTTCTCTCACAACAAACCCTGTGTCCCAGTGATAGCTCGGTTATGTGTGGTGGTGAGATGAGGTATAAAAGAGACAGAGGGAGATCATGAGAACACACTAAACTAACACCAGGTGACTGGCTGACAGACAAGGTGGACAGGCAAACAGGATGGATAAGAAAATTGCAGTTTTTCTCATTGCTACTCTGCTGGTTCCAAGACTCCTGGCAGGGAAAGGTAACACACACACAATCTCTCTCTCTCGCACACACCCAATATCTCTGTCTCACTTACACAAACACACACACACCCACATACACACAAACACAATGTCTTAGTCTCACTCACGCACACGTTACCCAAACACACGTACCTCCTATGACTCACACACATACAATCTCTCTCTCGCGCACACACAATATCTCTGTCTCACTTACACACACACACACCCACATACAAACACATACACACACGCACACACACACATGTCCCATGTAGTTAACTCCTAAGGGACAGGGTTACAATCTGTGACTTGAGTCCTCTCCGTGCTAACTTATGTTACTACATGACTCATCTAAACTGTGGTTACTTCTCCATTCTTCCAGGCTGCTATGGGAACTATCCTTTAACGCTGTTGGTGTACAACAGTCTGACCAACAGCCCCAACCTGACCTACATCTCCTCGGTGGTGTATGGAGGCATCCTGCTGGGCGCCATGACTACGCTGAAGGAGTCCAGCTCCAGCTTCAGGTCAGTACACGCAACCACACACATTCCTACACACGTCCCACTCTTTTACTGTAACTTGATCGTTGTTTTATTTGTCATATGGAAATGCATAGTCAACTGTGTTGTGCTGAGGATGGGATTTGCGTACGCCCCCATGGGTGAGGGCTGAGCTGAGTGTGATGTACATTTAGTCATTTAGCAGACACTCTTATCCAGAGCGACTTACAGTAAGTACAGG
Source organism: Hypomesus transpacificus (assembly GCF_021917145.1). Lineage (NCBI taxonomy): Eukaryota > Metazoa > Chordata > Actinopteri > Osmeriformes > Osmeridae > Hypomesus > Hypomesus transpacificus. The sequence continues at coordinate 2,036,848 of NC_061074.1, forward strand.
GACATTCCCTGTTCCCTGTAGAGTGATTGGGCCCATGTGTTCAGTTGAGTCATGCTTGTGGTTGTGCTCTGTCAGCTTTTCCTACTATGACACTGATGATTATGGACCCTACCTGGAGAGCATCAACGGGGTCGCTGGAGAAGACGCCAAACAGACGTACTGGGAGCTGCTGGTGAAGCTGGGGAACGGGACAGTAATCAGACCTGATGTTGGTGAGTAGGACTCTCCTCTCTCTCTTTTTATTCTCTTTCTCTCTGTGTATTTGTTGCTATTTTTGTCCTTGACTGTTATCTTTCAACTTCCTTGACTGTTTCTCTCTCTCACACACACACACACACACACACAGTACAATACAATATGCTAGGTTGTGTACTGAGCACAATCTAACACAGAGTTATTTCTGGATCTCCTCTGCAGGTATCGGCTGCTACATCCCAGAACCCAACCAGGAAATCATCTTCAAATACAAAAACTATTAAACTCCAGGAGGTGACACAGGGCAGAGCTGAAACAGTCTGGAGGAGATCCCACTTCACAGGGTCTCAGTCCATCCTAATACCATCCTGTATCAGTACATCTATCAAATAAACTTTTTCTATGATCGCTGACACTAACTCCCATTTCAAATGCATTCAAGGATTATAAGGACTAGTATCCTGTGCAATGTAGGTACTTTATAATGATCACAAAAACCAACATAACTCCTGTAATTGTTGTTGTCCAATAACTGATACATGTCATTACAACTTCTGTCCACCTGGGGTCGACACTGGACCTCTAGTCTGGCAGTGTGGCTTGGCCTAGGAGCCGGGTGGCAACCCATAATATGACCTGCTGATTGAGATAAGTCTGAGACAAGACAGTTCTTCAGAACATGGCATGATGGACACATTCTGATCAGAACACAACTCCTTCTTAAAGTTATCAATTTGAAATTGAACACGAGGTAACATTCCAGATAACGTCAACAACCAGCGGAGTGACCTTCGGCAACTCACCAGGTCAGACTGGGTTTCAGTGCCTTGCTTTAGGAGCACAATGGCAGTTGAGGTCTGTTCACTCCCTTGTGTCTGATTGGTCCTCAGTCATTTGTAACTTAAAAAGAGGAATCTTGGAGAAATCATCTAGAATGTAAGACTTGCCATAAACAGGTCATTTGACAGTTGAAGTCTGCTTGTTCTTTAACTGTGCTTGTATACCCCTACCTCCAACCATGCTTCTTTACAAATAAAAGAAATAAAGAATGTGTGTCCTATGGCGGTTGATAGGCCTGAATGAGTTACTTTCATTGTGGCTGTTTATTCAATGTTCATGTTTCAAGTATGAGCTTGTCAGGCTGTGTTTGGAAGTCAGTTCTGTCTCAGAGAAAAGAAACCCCTTAGGCGACACGTCCCGGCACGCAGCCAAGCTCGTCACATCCCCGAAGATTGCCAGGAATCCAGTACTTCGTCAAACACCTGAAGGCACCTATTATGATCATTGAGAGAAAACAAGAGACATCATTTTGACATGGATACATCATGCTTACACACGCGCATTGTGGTAAAACAATAAATAGAGATAGGTTAACTAGACCCAGCACTCATTCCTGACAACTTCGTTTTCTGACCTAGGGAGCGGGTTTCTGGGCGGCGAGTATGCCTTCAAGTCTTGGCTTCACAGCAGCAGTGCCTGTGGCCTACTGTGTGATAGTGAACCCCAGCCATCCAATTCCGTTGTAGTTACATAAAAACTGCATTCTAGCAATAGCAAACCTCTGTCAACTTTGATCAGGATTAACTTCGGGTGTGTTTGTATGAACTAAGTGTACATAGAAGTTTTCCCATGTGAAAAAAGCGATACTTGGCTCTTTAACGCTACCTCCTCGGTTGCGCGGTACGAGCTCTAGCCCCCCAGTTACGCCCTACCGGAGACTGTCCTCGTGCAGCGTTAGACACTGTAGGCTACAGCTGACTGTACCAGCGGAAACGACTGTCGGTCTTGGTGGGATGATTGACTGAATACAAGGATAACGCACATTACAAGGAATATTATCAGGTCGGCAAATTTGTTATCGGGTCAACAAATCTACGTGTTGTTGATTAGGTCTATTTGTCTCAGTGAAAGCAGCCAGCGCCTCATGTAATTTAAGAAAAGTGTTATTCTCTCTGCATGTTTTGTGTCAGAATGGTCTACTGTAATGTCTGTTGTTGTATGACACTTCTGCATTTAGATACTCCACTAAATTATACTGGGTAGCAGATCTTCGGTAGTCCCGTTATGAATGCAACATTATTATTTTTTTATTTCTCAATGGCTTTGAATGACAGTACCCACCCATCAATTTATTATTATACTTAACATATTTTATATACAACGAAGACCAATATCCATTATATTATACAAACATTTTCTTTAGAATGCTACATTTTTACATCAGTCCGAGTGTGATCCTTGTGATTCTACTTTACAGAACAAGGAATCGAAGAAAACCTTGTGAGTCGAACCAAGGTGAGTTATTATTTGATGAGTATCAAATCATTATTCTGTCTAGCTCTAATTTTCTAAAATGTCTCAATCAAACAGTGGCCTGTTGCATTTCTATCATATTCTGTCTTGCCATTTGTCAGTTAGGCCTAATTAAATATGGACCAGTTGATCATTTTCAAAAGTAAATGTCTTTCCAGCGTCACTAGTCAATGTGTCTACCGTCAAAGGCCCAGGTCAAGGATTGAGACAGCTCTACCTCTGCGTTTCTCATGGGCTCATCCCCTCCGCTCCTTTCACGTGACTGGGCACCGTACCGAGGCTGGGTTAGGATAGGGACATGCAGGTTCTGACTGTAGGAACACAGTGTAGTAGGTCCTCAACAAGAATGCAAGCCTTTAGTCTTCCAAAGCCTCTTCTATGAATTAGCCACCTTATACTCCAAGTCATGAGTGAGCAGCTCCCTGACCTAATTAGTTGAGCTCATTAGTCCGCACACACTGGGGGCAGCACCTCTGTAACAATACTGATAACTCTGAACAGAATGTTTGATTGTGTTCCAGCTGTTTGGAAGCTGGACCAAGACTGTTTGTCTGGTGGTGATGTACCATGTGTCTAGTAACAGGACCAGGTGTGTTGGTCTGGGGGTGGTGTACCAGGTGTGTACCGGGTATCAGGTTCTGGTCTGTAGGCCGTGTAGCAGATGTGTAGTAGCAGGAAGGATACAGTAGATCTTGTTCTAGAAACACAGGGACCTCCAGTGGAGTGCTGGGGGTCAGCGAGTCCTCTCCTCTCCCGCTCCTCCCATCCAGGAGAGGGACTGACCTGCGTGGGAATGAGGGGGGAGAGAGAGAGAGAGAGAAAGAGAGAGAAAAGTACAGTATTGTTTGATGTGACATGTTGGCATGTACCACACACACGTGGTTTCGATTCTACTTTAGCCCTGACACCCAAAGGTCCCCCCCTCCATGCTCCCCCTCTTCTCTACTCCCACGTTTCTTCCCCCATCCTACTTTCCCCCTCTCCGTCCTCCTCCCATGTTCCTGTCCCCACCTCTCCCTCCTCTGTCAGAAGGAGGTGGACGTGCGAGGCCTTGTACAAGGGGGTGAGCAGAGGGCCAGACCAGTCTCATAACTCAGGTTGGGTCAGTGTTGTGCCTATTGTGCTGTACCTGATGACTGCTTTTTCCCAAGCCCCCCCCCCTCCAGCTACCCACAGCTCTCCCAGGTCCTCCCCAAACCCTGAGAGCCCCCACAAGCTCTCACTTTTGCCCCGAACCTTTCTCCACACTGCCCTCCCTTCCTCCCTACCTCTCCCCCCACCCTTACCCCTCTCTCCCAGCTCTTCAGAAGTCTCTGAGAACCCCCAAACCTCCCCCCCCCCACCACCACCACCACCAACATTTGCTCCCCCAGCCCTCCCCCAGCCCTCCCCCAGCCCTCCCACATCAAGGAGACGTAAAGAAGTCGATTTTAATCCCCCTGGTGGGATTAGTACCCCATGAGTGATTAAATGTGACTTCCGTCTCCAAGGGAATACAGTACAGTACCAGGACAGCACTGGGAACCCAGCACCAAGTTTCCAGAGAACAAAGTCCAGATTACAGATCTCTATTTTGATGATCATTATAATAAGGGATTAATCACCCGATGATCAGAGAAAAGGCTGCATATTTCAGGCGCTTAGCATCATTGCAGACACTGCCGCTGGATGTGGCTGACATGTTGGCTGGATGACGGCCCTTCCCAGTCTACAGCACCTCTCCCCCCAGACATGTGACCCCCCCCCCCCCCCAATCTCAGTCCCCAGGCTCATTCTAGCCTTGACCCTAGACCCTCCACCTCAAAACTCAATCTAGCCCTGACCCTAAACCCTCCAGCCCAGTCCCAGGACCACTCTGGCTTTGACCCCTCCAACCTAGTCCCAGGGCCAGGATCACTATCGTCCGGATCAAAGCCTTAAACATGGCAGTCCCAGTCCCAACCTCAGTCATGTCCCTGTTGTGGTCCCAAGCACCCTGTCCTTCAATGTGTCATCCCCAGGAGGGTTTCAATCTAGAATGTAGCTCATGCTTTATGGACAGATAAGGACACGGAGCACCCTGGCCCTGCTACAGCCTGTTCTGTCTCTGCCTCACGTACAGTGTGTCCTGTGTTGGTTCTGTCTGCTAAGGTATATACTGTCTAACGCACTATAGGTCACAGGCTTGTTATTCAGTAAGCTCTCCTTCCTGTTGGAACACACCACAACGTCGACCTTTGCTGTTGAACTGGAGCGGAGCTGGAAGGGAGTCATGTGTGTAGTGTCGCCCTCCCGAATCCCCTCGCCCCTGTGCCTGACCCAGCCCATGATCATGATCTCCCTCTCTCTCTCTCTCTCTCTCTCTCTCTCTCTCTCTCTTCTCTCTCTAGAGCGTAGGTATGGCGGATCAGACAGCAGAGAGGCCTGGGGAGCTGGGTGAGTCGGTGAGCATCCCCATGGAGGAGAGGCTGCATAACAGCGAAGCGTTGAGCAATGGGGACGTGCTGTGCAATGGTGAAGCGCTGTGTAACGGGGAAGGGCTGTGTAACGGGGAGGGGCTGTGTAACGGGGAGGGGCTATGTAACGGGGAGGGGCTGTGTAACGGGGAGGGGCTGTGTAACGGGGAGGGGCTGTGTAACGGGGAGGGGCTGTGTAACGGGAGCGGAGCTCCTCAGGACGCCTCCATGCTGACCCACCTGAAGAAGGTGGAGAACCAGATCACCGAAGCCCAGCGCTTCTCCCACCTGCCCAAACGCTCCACCGTGGACCTGGAGTTCACCAACCTCTCCTACACCATCCGGGAAGGGCCCTGCTGGAGGAGGAGGGGTGAGACGCACACACACAGAAGACAGACACACTCAGAAGACAGACACACACAGAAGACAGACATACACAGAAGACAGACACACACAGAAGACAGACACACACAGAAGACAGACATACACAGAAGACAGACACACACAGAAGACAGACATACACAAAAGACAGACATACACATAAGACAGACACACACAGAAGACAGACATACACAGAAGACAGACACACACAGAATTATATACGACCTGACGCGGTTGGCGCCCTCTGCTGGTAGTGCGGGAGGGTTAATTAATGGATGCACTTGGGAAAATGCGGCCCCCCTCTTCATGCAGCCCTAGGCGGCTACCTATGTCTTCTATAAGGACCTGCCCTGCTCACACAGAAACACACAACCCATTGACACACAAGCAGACAGCCCCACAGGCCAAAGTCTGAGTTTCTATGATGAGCCTGGTGACAGAGTGGGCAGGAAGACATGTTACCATGTTATTCTGTCTGTTCGTGACAGTAAATCATTCTCCACCTGACCCATCGGTCCAGTATGGTCAGTGATAGATACAACAAGGGATTGGACATACACAATGAAAAAATAAGACCAAATATCATATTTCCAAACGTGGATCTGAACGGCTCCGTTCACTTCAGTCCATCAGCAGGGCGACCGAAGGGTGCAGTCACATGGCAGGGTGATGGGATAGGGCCGATCAATACACACTCGTTTACATGTTCTGTCTCCACACACTATTACGCACACTTGACATGAAAACAGAAGCTTGTTGTTGGGGTTAGTGCTCACATGACTGGTTTCATGCCTGGCAGGGGATTTCAGCTACTTACTGGATACCACACCATCAGCATTGGAATACTGGTAACCTGACTGGCTGGCAGACTGGCTGTCTGTCTGAATTATTCTATGCTGCCTACATGACGAATATGACTGATGTTCTGACGGATTACTGCCTGCCTGGCTCACTGTCTGGCTGAAATACTCACTGCCTGCCTGGCTCACTGTCTGGCTGAAATACTCACTGCCTGCCTGGCTCACTGTCTGGCTGAAATACTCACTGCCTGCCTGGCTCACTGTCTGGCTGAAATACTCACTGCCTGCCTGGCTCACTGTCTGGCTGAAATACTCTCTGCCTGCCTGGCTCACTGTCTGGCTGAAATACTCACTGCCTGCCTGGTTGCCAAGCTGCCTGACTGACTGACTGACTCAACTGACATACCTGACAAGGTCCCTCCAGCGGCTGTGAGTCCACAGAATAACAAATAGTCCTGTGATGTCCCCTGGGCCCTGTGCTGGTAAACGGTTTGTCTACGAGCATGTTAACCCATTAGATATTTATAGGATTTCTCCTGGAGTTTTCACAGGAGAAACAGCAGTGACACATGAGACTACAGGGTGTGTTTTTATCGAGTTTCCACCTCAAGCTTGGGTTGCATCTCTGAAGCTGTGTAAACTGTGTGTTTCAGACTGTCATCCATCACACATAGGCTGCTATTGACCATCCATCACACAAGGTGGACTCCCTCCCTCCTCCTCTCTATCTTTTTCTCTCTAACCCTGTTCATCGATAGCTGATTTCAGGACCATCAACAGTAAACAGGATTGATTCAGCAGGGCTGGCTGTATTCAGTGCCCTCACAGTGACACCCAGATGCACAAGGGACTCTGTAGGGTGTGTCTGTGACTGGAGCCCAGTGTAGACGCTAATCACACACCTGATTCAGACACCTGATTCTTTTGAAGGTGTCTTTACGGGGATTCGAGGTGGTCCTTTAACAAAGTGCTTGTGTATCTCTATAGGGTTTAAAGCTTTGCTGAAGTGCCTGTCCGGAAGGTTCTGCAGCAGGGAGCTCATCGGCATCATGGGGCCCTCGGGGGCTGGAAAGTCCACCCTGATGAACATCCTGGCTGGGTACAGGTGAGACCAGTCACTCTGTACAGGTGAGACCAGTCACTCTGTACAGGTGAGACCAGTCACCTGGGTACAGGTGAGACCAGTCACTCTGTACAGGTGAGACCAGTCACCTGGGTACAGGTGAGACCAGTCACTGTGTACAGGTGAGACCAGTCACTCTGTACAGGTGAGACCAGTCACCTGGGTACAGGTGAGACCAGTCACTCTGTACAGGTGAGACCAGTCACTGTGTACAGGTGAGACCAGTCACTCTGTACAGGTGAGACCAGTCACTGTGTACAGGTGAGACCAGTCACTCTGTACAGGTGAGACCAGTCACTGTGTACAGGTGAGACCAGTCACTCTGTACAGGTGAGACCAGTCACTGTGTACAGGTGAGACCAGTCACTCTGTACAGGTGAGACCAGTCACCTGGGTACAGGTGAGACCAGTCACTCTGTACAGGTGAGACCAGTCACTGTGTACAGGTGAGACCAGTCACTCTGTACAGGTGAGACCAGTCACTGTGTACAGGTGAGACCAGTCACTCTGTACAGGTGAGACCAGTCACCTGGGTACAGGTGAGACCAGTCACTGTGTACAGGTGAGACCAGTCACTCTGTACAGGTGAGACCAGTCACTATGTACAGGTGAGACCAGTCACCTGGGTACAGGTGAGACCAGTCACCTGGATGCCACTGACTGTGTATATGTATGTATGTGTGTGCATGCATGTGTACGTGTGAGTGTGTGTGTGTGTGTATGTATGTGTGTGTATGTACCTGCATGCATATGTGTGCATGTGTGTGTGTGTGTGTGTTCTCCAGGGAAACAGGGATGAAGGGCCAGATCTTGGTGAATGGGAAGCCCAGAGAGTTGAGGACCTTCAGGAAGATGTCCTGCTACATCATGCAGGACGACATGCTGCTGCCCCACCTCACCACCAGGGAGGCCATGATGGTGAGGACACACACAACACAAAGATATATATACTCGCATACACACACACACGACAATGCACACACAAACGCACTCCCACAGACCCAATACAAAACACACATACAAACTCACATGCATGCATACAGACACTCACACACACTCACAAAATAGGTACGCACCCAATCACACATTGCACAAATGTACTTTCTGTAGAAGTAGACCAGGGTGGATTGTGGGAGTTCTCATAAGAGTTCTCAAAACGTGCTCAGAGTTGTTTGAATGGCGTGTCATTTCAGGTCTCTGCCAACTTGAAGCTGAGTGAGAATATGGAAGTGAAGAAGGAGCTGGTGAGCCACATGGGAAACTGAAAATGTGGTTTGTGTGTGTGTGTATGTGTGTGTTTGTTTGTGCGTGTATGTGTGTGGTTTGTGTGTGTGTCTGGTGGCATGCTTGTGCGTGTGTGCTTCCCCTTCTGTGTGGGGAGGATGTGAGTCCTGCAGTTCTCTGCCCGGTAACTGCTCTGTAACTGCCCTATAACTGCTCTGTAACTGCCCTATAACTGCTCTGTAACTGCCCTATAACTGCTCTGTAACTGCCCTATAACTGCTCTGTAACTGCCCTGTAACTGCCCTGTAAAGATGCTGTGTGCTTCTCCACCCAGGTGAATGAGATCCTGACGGCGCTGGGTCTGCAGGAGTGTGCCCACACCCGAACCAGCTCCCTGTCGGGGGGGCAGTGCAAACGGCTGGCCATCGCTCTAGAGCTGGTCAACAACCCCCCTGTCATGTTCTTTGACGAGCCCACCAGGTGAGACACACACACCTCGCCGCTCCAGCAGATACGTCACACTACCACTGCCTCACACACACCTCACTGTCCAACCCAACTGGCTCACAAACACCTCACTGTCCAACCCAACTGGCTCACACACACCTCACTGTCCAACCCAACTGGCTCACACACACCTCACTGTCCAACCCAACCGCATTCCAATACTTTTGACATTTTATTCACTTAGCAGACGCTTTTATCCAAACGACGTACACATTGTGCATGTCGAAAGTACCGCAGGAGATCTAGGATCAGAAGTGTTATAGTTGTAACAGTATTTCAATGGTCAGAGACAGAGGCAAGGATCAGTTCAGCAATAACATCTTAATGACTCAAGTACCATGCACAATGCTATAATCCTGTGCCATTTGACAGTGTTTGTGTTATTGACCTCTGTAACCCCCCCAGCGGTCTGGACAGTGCCTCATGCTACCAGGTGGTCTCCCTGATGCGTTCTCTGGCCCTGGGGGGAAGAACCATCATATGCACCATCCACCAGCCCAGTGCAAAGCTCTTTGAGATGTTTGACAAGGTGAGCACTACTGTCGCCAGCTCTCCTCCTGTCCGAGCCTGCGGCCCTCCCCAGCTCTCCCCCAATCAGAACCACAGACACAGAAGGCCCATAGAGGGTGTTTCTGCAGTGCGGTGTTGTGTTGCGACAGTGGCTGAGCTGATGTGTGTCTCTGGGTGTCTCCAGCTTTATATCCTGAGCCAGGGACAGTGCATCTACAAGGGGAGTGTCCCTCACCTCATCCCCTACCTGAAGACCCTGGGCCTGCACTGCCCCACCTACCACAACCCTGCCGACTTCAGTGAGTTCACACAGAGGAGCACCACGCAGTGCTACAATCTACTCATTCACTCATTCATTCGTTTGCTCACTTACCCATGCATTTATACATTAATTCACTCAATCACCAGCATTTTCCTCCCACTCACGTAATCACTTGTTTTTTTCCATTCAGACATTGACTCATTCATGTATTCATTCAGTCATCCATCAATCCATGTTGAATCCTTCCCTCGTTCATGCCGTCCTGTGATGTGGTGCGTCCTCAGTCATCGAGGTGGCGTCGGGGGAGTATGGGGACTTGAACCCGGTGCTGTTCGAGGCTGTTCAGGGGGGGATGTGTGCCTTAGAGGAGAAGAAGAACCTGTCAGACAAGAAAGACCCTGCAGCCGTCTGCCCCACAAGGTGCCCCAACGTGAGTGCTGGCGGGGGGGCTTTGGTCAGAGGCACTGGAGTTGTAACTAGAGGTTGTGGTACTGCCATTGCTAGGGGGCACTGCATACGTAGCTGCTACAGATCAGAGAGTGTCTGGACGAGCAGCCTGGACCCTGATGTTGTTCTCCTCTCCTCCAGGATTCAGGACACATAGAGAGCCACACGTTTGCCACCAGCACCCTGACCCAGTTCTGGATCCTCTTCAAGAGGGCGCTCATCACCATCTGCAGAGACCAGGCAGGAGATCGGCTGTAGATGCTCCTTCATGCTACAGGGCTGCAGGCACACTCAGGGTTATGGTGCTAACAGAACTACAGTACCAGTCAAAAGTTTGGACACATTTTCACATTTGAATGGGAAAATGTGTACAAACTTTTGACTGGTACTGTATATATGAATCCCCAAGATGTGTAACACGTGTGTTTGTGTGTGTGTGTGTGTGTGTGTGTGTGTGCGTGTCAGGTTCTGACTCACCTCAGACTGATGTCCCACATCTCCATCGGCGTTCTGATTGGTCTGCTCTACCTGAACATTGGTAACGACGCCAGCAAGGTGTTCAACAACACGGGCTTCCTGTTCTTCTCCATGCTCTTCATCATGTTCGGAGCCCTCATGCCCACCGTGCTGACCTGTGAGTCGGACTCAACACAACTCTGAATCTCAGAACCTCAGGAAAACTGCATGTTAATCAGAATTTCAGTTATCAGTCTGAGGCTGCTAGGCAACTGAGTTGACCCCCACCTCTCCTCTGTGCGTGGATGCAGTTCCCCTGGAGATGTCAGTGTTCCTGAGGGAGCATCTCAACTACTGGTACAGTCTGAAGGCTTACTACCTGGCCAAGACCATGGCAGACATACCCTTCCAGGTGAGTGTGTGTGAGAAAAAGTTGGGTCATTCGCCAAGTTAGTACGTTTCTTTGCTTTGCATGTGTATGAGAGAGACACACACAGACACTAAGAAAGAGAGATACATAGTTTGGACGGTGAGTGTGTGTGTGTCTATCCACCTACTACATTATATTCAACAGTGCTGTTCTGTAGGTGTAACAACAGTGCTACCCAGTGTTGATCCCAGGTACTGCGCCTCTCTCCAGGTGCTGTGCCCTATCATGTACTGCAGCATCGTGTACTGGATGACAGAGCAGCCTCCGGAGGCCTGTCGCTACCTGCTCTTCGTGGCTCTGTCCACCTGCACAGCCCTGGTGGCCCAGTCCCTGGGGCTGCTGGTGGGGGCCGCCTGCCCCTCCCTACAGGTAGGCCTACTGGGACCAGGAGGGATGGACAGGACCCGTGGGGAGAGTGAACAATCACATGAGGAGGGGATGTATGAATGGAGGAGTTAATGAGTGAATCAGTCCTATGAGGAGTGAATGGATGGAGGTGAATAAGCAAATGAATCACATGTGGATGGAATGAATGAACGGAGTTAATGAATCAATCAATCACATGAGGAGTGCGTAAATGAATGGAACGGAGGAGTAAATGACTCACACAAAGAGTGAATGAAACCCTGGGCTCAGCAGTTGCTTCAGGACGTGGGATTGACCTCACTTCCTCCACGGTATGTCTACTTCCCCAGGTGGCCACGTTCGTGGGCCCCGTCACAGCCATCCCCGTCCTGCTGTTCTCCGGCTTCTTCGTCAACTTCGACACCATCCCCAGCTACCTGCAGTGGAGCTCCTATGTGTCCTACGTCCGGTCTGTTCCACACCACGTCCACGCTCACTCACTCACTCAAATCAAACTGCTTTTTTAGCTTGACAGACAAATAGTATATATATTGCAGAACGTTGTCAACAGTTGGAATGAATCGAGTCATGGAATCGGTTTGTTAGGTTCTTGTTAGGTTCCTCGGGGTAACAGCTTGTGTTCTGTGCCCCCCAACTCTCCCTCTCAGGTATGGCTTTGAGGGTGTGATTTTGTCCATATATGGGATGAACCGCTCTGAGTTGGAGTGTCCGGGGAAGGTGTGTAAGTTCCAGCGGCCAGAGGAGGTGCTGCAGCTGCTGGACGTGGAGGACGCCAAGCTCTACATGGATTTCATCATGCTGGGCATCTTCTTCATCATCTTCAGACTGGCCACGTATCTGGTGCTGCGATACAAGATCAAGTCTGAGCGATAGACCTTGGCCCGGGCCTTCCTCGCTGCCTTGGTCTGGTCTGATCAGGTCTGGTCCGGTCTGATCGGGTTTGGTCTAGTCTGGTCTGTGCACAGCAACTATTCAGCACATCTTTTGCGATCCACTTTCTGTCCTTCCCACAAACTATTCCGGTCCCTTCTGGGATCCACTCTGTTCATCCAGGGACTCTTGTTTTGGCTTCAAATCTCAGAACCACAAAATGCTGCTCAGAAGAAGATCCTTCTGGAAGATGATGGTTTGGTGCTTATACATGGTGGTAGCAGAGAGAAGACAAGACGGGTTGTCACACACACACACACATTCACGTTTTATACCTCAACTACTATACATTGACTGGACTTAAGACCTCACTATTGTGGACATCAGGTACTGTGGAGGGCACCACACACAGACTGGTCTAAGGACCCCTGCCTGCAGACAGAACCAAAAACAGAGAATGTTTACATGTCGTTTGTAACCAAGCCGACCCGATCGACATTCTGGAGTGGCACTGCAGTGATTGAGTGTTTGTGTGAATGAGTGAATCTGAAGCAATCAAGTGACCATTATTCAGGCCTCTTCTCACCCTGCCTCTCAGGTCCATTAAGGTTTGGTTACTGACAGACAGTCGCCTGGCTAAGACATGACCGCAATCTTTGTTTTATGTTCATGAAAGTCAAATCTTAATAGATTTTTCAAATGTTTTTTTTTTATATTGTGAGATGTAGTCTTTCTCATGTCGATTTATAATGTCTCATTATACCTATAAAGATATTAACGTATATATATATATATATATTTTTTAATCCCACGTTTTTTTTATTGTGCTACTATTATATGTACTGTATGTGTAAAATACATTGTTGAGTTTAGTTTCATTTCAAAGAGAGGCAGTTCACGTGTAGCCTTAGCCGCTCAAAACAGTCCTGATATCTGTGGCCTTCTATAGCCGAGTGTCAATGGACATATTCGGGTCAGACTTTCTCAAACAACCCAAATGTGGGTGGGACAGCTTTTTTTATAACAGCCATTGGATGCAGCCATTAAGTAATGTTCTTCATAAAAGTGAGGGTGACCGACTTGCCGTTTTCAAAGTGTGAAATAAAACCTATGCCCCTGCCCAAACTCATTTATATCAGTTTTGACCTTGATCTTATTGATGGCTTGAGTAGCTGTGTTGGTTTGTTGGCCATCCAGCAGGTAGCTGTGTTTGCACTGTGAAAACAAGGGATCAGCAGGGGGAAGATAACCAAAGAGCATCAAGAAGAAACACCATAGTGATTTTTTCACCATCTTGTTTCATCTTAATTGTGACAATCCTGAATGGTCTACCTGTGGCCAAGTCCTATGATGTTTAAATTATGACAAAACAAATGATCTTTCAGTCAAACTGTACAAAGCAAATTTATGCTGTTAAAATAAAGCCTTCTCACTTGTCTAACTTAGGACAATGTTTTAATGTGTAAAAACTTAATAAATTCTAGAGATGTGGCAGCAATAACGACCTACACCATGTGTAATGTTTTGTCATCTTTTGTCAGGCTATTTCTGTGCTCAGCAAGCTAGCAACATATTTTCACGCTGAATGTCCAGTTTATAGCTACAAGCACAGTACTGCAGCTCTGTAATTCTCTCTGCCGGCCGGTCCACCAACATTTCGAGAAAGTTTAGCAGTACAGTAATGCGAATTTGCACTTACGGCTTTTTTTGTACGATTTGTTACATAATGTGGTGAGTTGGTGTGCGCAGCGACGTAGGCACGCACGGTAGACAAACCAACACAGGCTGTCGTGCGGCCGGCTGCGTTTCTTGTTGCAACCTAATAACATTAGTTAAATGACAGACTACCGGATCTGTCTTCCTCATACTTTTATTATAATCATTTACGCAAATCTGGACGGATATCTGCAATGAAAAGGTCACATTGAGCGTCTAACTGTAAAGGTTACGTTATGTTCTTGACGTTGGACATATAGTGACTCCCGGAACTCGGGACAGCATGCCAATACAGCTGAACTGTTCACCAGACAGACAAATGTCGTCTCGTGTAGCCTAGATATCCTCCCGATACTTTTTAGTCCCACACCCTTTTGTCCTCCGTGGCTTGTCGTGGGCATGTAGCCTACATTTTGCGTACTCGCATGGAATTTACCTGCAACTGCAGGACCAAGAAAGCAAGCAGATGTTTAGACCGATAACTCCAAAGTGTTTTCTCGGTAGCAATCGAAATGATTGAAATGCACACCGTTCACGTATACATTGTTCTGTGAACCGGGTAAGTTTGTTATTGTAATGTTGTGGAACTGGTCTACTGTTGTTAAACACTTGTGTCAGTCTGTCTCTTTCATGTCGTTGAGAAAAGACACTGGCTAGTTAACAATCGTGACGGTTCTAAAGCTGTCACTACAATAAGCCACACTTGTAGAGTCGGTTTGCCCTATTGTGGAATACAAACCAAATATGTGATGCCAAGATTCCCTGAAGTACTGTGAGAAGTTAAATTAGAGTGAAGAAGAGGTAGATAAAGGGAGGTGTTGAACAGTGTTTTGGGTGTCACCTGATCTCATGTAAATGATGACTCAGCCTATCTGATTGACCGTTCTGTGGTAAGCCAGTGGCTGAACACAGGAGACCTAGTGATAAGATAAGTCTGGACACACCCTCGAGAGATTAGAGGAGATAAGAGACAGGAGAGGAGGAAAGAGAGGAAACAATGAAGTGATCAACTATGGTGTATTTGGTTTTCTTCTATGCTATGTGAGTAAACATTTTGGTACATCTGTTGAGTTGCATCTCTCTGTGGTTTTCTAGGGTAGCTCTCAGGGTGCAAAACACTTCCTGTTTTTTTTTTCTAAGTTAGTGATACCATCCAGAGCAGGTTTTAACTTCTGTAACTAACTGTATCATGTTACAGGCTGTGGCTGGGAGATGGTGTTGCAGTAAGGTGGACACCTTAAGAGCAGGACACGACCAGACCAAGATCAACAGCAACAGGATTTACAGGTTTCTGAGGGATGTGTGGTTAGCTGGGTAAAAGTAAGTCATGTTAGTTGGTAAAGGATAGTTTTTTTGCATGTCAAGTTTTATAAACTATTCGCCTGAGGTGAGGCCCTTATTGCTGAACCAGTACCAGCTTGTTCTCTTGTTTGATGTTCATACACAGTGACAAGACAAGTGTTTCTCAGACTATTTAATCCCTAGAATAAGAAACAGCACAGGTACTGCCTTTTATATACCTCTGACCCCCATTTTCCCTTGTAGAAGGATAGCCTCCACCCACCCAACTATCCACTCAGGACAATGGAGCTATACCTGAGGGGTTCCAGTGTGCTTAGGGCAGAATGGAGACTCTTCAGAGCTGTCAGAGAGCCGAGCAACCAACACGCCAGGTGCTTCTGCTCCAGCAGCACAGAGACAGGTAACTGAGCCATGACAAATTCATCACAGCAGGTAATGTTTTGGATTGGGGGAAGGGATGTCTCTCTAGAGAGCTGCCTCATTTAGTCACGCAGGTCAGGGCCAACGTTTTAAAGTCTGCTGCATGCCGTCATTAGAGAACTGGCTTTGAGCTTTTACTATAGTGAACCTTGTACCTGTTATAAACACACGATAATATGTAAGGTTATATCCAAACATCTTCAGTAATATGTTTACATCCTTCCTCCAGATCCCATAGAGACCCATAAGAGGAAGCTGGTGTTATGGTTCAGCCACCTTCCCCAGGAGGAGAAGCAGTTTGGGGGCTATTTCACCCCAGAGACCATGCACGTTGACCCCCTGATCCTGGAGACACTCCCAGAGGAGCGACGGGCCCACCTCAGCCTCCCCGGCCAGGCCGCGGCCCCTCCCAGCCCCTCCGTCACCGTGGAGCAGCTGTTCGAGGGGGTAGGGGCCCAGGAACGGGGGCTGAACGTGCTTCTCTATGGGGCAGTGGGGACCGGGAAGAGCACCGTGGTCCGCAAGCTGGTTCTGGACTGGTGCGCCGGTACCAGCCTGACCCAATTCAGGCTGGTGGTGCCGTTCTCCTGCGAGGACCTGTCTCGGCTGGGCCGGGCGTGTTCTCTGAGGGACCTGGTGGGCAGGAAGTATCTGCACCTGAAGAAGACCCCCCTGCTGAGCGGAGAGGGGAGCCAGGCCCGAGACGTCCTCTTCCTGTTCAACGGCATGGAGAAAATGAAGCTGGACTTCCGGATCGGTTCCAACGAGCTGTGCAGCGACCCCAACGAGCCGCAGCCGTCAGGGGCTGTGGTGGTCAACCTGCTGCGCAAGTACCTGCTGCCTGAGGTGAGGGCCCAGTAGCACCCCCTAGTGGTTATTGTGAGGGTAAGGCTCCCTGTAAGTTCATAGGAGGATGGGTCAGGGTCTGGTGAGGGGCAGAGGGTGTACACTCTGGTGATATAGCAGAGGGATGGTGTTGTGAGGAGTTCTGTGATAGTGAGAGTACCTTACGATACTTCCTGTGTTTTTTAAAACACATCTCTGTCTTCTCAGGCCAGCGTCTTGGTGACCACCCGCCTGTCTGCTCTGGACCGCATCCCCAAGAAGTACGTGAGTCGCTACGCCCAGATCTGTGGCTTCAGGGACCCCGAGCGCCAGCGGGCCTACTTCACCAGCCGGCTGCTGCAGCAGAGCCGAGAGGCGAACCAGGGCGAGGGGCCAGGACCGGGGCTGGACAGGGAGGCCCAGGCCCTCATCCAGCTTCTGTACCTCAACCTGCAGAGAGAGAGCCAGCTAGCAGCCGCCTGCTTCCTGCCCTCCTACTGCTGGCTCACCTGTGCCACGCTCCACTTCCTGCACTTCACGGACGCCGGCGCGCCCATCCGCACGCTCACCGGCATCTACACCAGCTTCCTCAGGCTCAACTTTGGCGGGGAGGTGCTGCACGTGGGCCCCGGGAGCGAGTCCCCCCAGGAGCAGCAGAACTCCTTGATGCTGCACGTGGTCCGCACCGTGGGCAAGATGGCGTTCGACGGCGTGTCCAAGAAACGCACGTCCTTCTTGGAGGAGGAGCTGGAGCAGTGGGTGGGCGGGACGACCAAGACGGACGAGGAGCTGCAGCAGCTGGCCGTGTTCCGCACCGACGTCCTGGACTTCTTCCTCGTTCCCTGCGTGGCGTCGGGCGCGGCGGACCCGGACGAGGAGAAACGCTACGTGTTTGCGGTGCCGGCCATGCAGGAGTACCTGGCAGCTCTGTACGTGGTCCTGGGGGAGAACAAGACCGCCCTGGAGAAGGTGACCAAGCAGGTGTCGGAGGCCATAGGCCAGGCCGGCGAGGACGTCAACGCTCTGTTCAACATCTTGTCCAAGTTCATCCCGCTCCGCATCTTTGCCATATTCAACCTGCTCAAGCTCTTTCCCCGGCTGTTTGAGCGCGTCAGTAACCTCAGCAAGGGCCACATCGCTCGGACGCTGGCCGAAGAGATGTTCCGTACCGAGGACAGCTTCAACGAAGACGTGCTGGACCAGGTGGAGCAGAGCCTGCTGGGAGTCCATGGCCCCCAGCCTCGTCACCGGGACGACAGGAAGGCCTTGGAGCTCTACCCCATCTTCATGGGCGGGCTGTTGCATTATGGGAACCGTGTGCTGCTGCAGCAGCTGGGTTGCAACATCAAGAGCACCACAGTGTCACAGATCACACACACACTCAGGTGACAACCATAACCCTCACTCTGGTCATCACGATGATCACATCCTCAGATGAACTCATATCATGGGTTACACTGAGCTCCATAGGTTATTATCGGGTCTATACAAATTACTGTATGCTTTTAAAATAGGCAATGTTTAGTAATCTAATGTGATTCAAATTGAATGTGTCTGGATTCAATCTAGTATAATGTGATTTAATCGAATGGAATCTAATGCGATCTCATGGAATCGAGTCTAATCTAATGTGATGTAGTCTAATCTAATGTGATGTGATCTCATCTCAGGAAGTACCTGGTCCGGGAGATCTCCAAACAGCAGCCCCCTGAGGAGCTGATGGACCTGCTGGTGCTGCTGTATGAGTTCCAGAACCCCCGGCTCACGGCCGAGGTCATCTCCTCCGTACGGACCGTGCGGCTGTCCAACGTGCGCATGACGCCCCTCAAGTGCTTTGTACTGAACTCTGTGCTCGACTGCGCCCCACCCAGCTTCCTGCTCGACACCCTGGACCTGTCTTCCTGTCACCTGACCCGCAACCTGCTGAAGATGCTCTGGCCTGCCTTCAAACACACTCAACACCTCAAGTGAGACACACTCACACACCCACACACACATGTTTTTTGGGGATTGATGCTGGTGGAGGTGCTAACTGTTGATCATCCGTGTAAATCTTTGAGGAGTATTTCAATCTTTTCTAGGAATGAGTTTCATAACATTTGATTGGTTATTATATATTTAGTAATTGACCATCGACCATCATTCCCTTCTCATGTTAGCCGTCATTATTCATTTAAACGGCAGTTTAAGCGTTTCACATTTTTGAAGGGGTGTTGTGTGGATCCTGAATGCTTGCGTTTACATTTATCATCTCTTGGCTGGTAATGTGACACACCTAACCCTCATCTAGAATTTTCCAAACCCGACCCTCCATGTGACCAATGGGGGGCCCAAACATGCAGCGATGTCGGCCATCTTTGCCAGCGTTGCTAATAAATGTTTGTGAGTCAACAAGTGACTGCTAAAACCATTAATTGCAAGCCATCGTGTCAAATCCTAACTCGATCCATCTCTCAACTTGAACCATCCGGTGACTTCCATTTCCCCCTCAGGTACAGTAGGTGTGTTGTCAGCATAAACCAGTCCTAGCTTGCAGTCTGAGAGACTAAAGCATACCATACAACTCATGCATGTTGATTTGCCCTCCGGTACATTGATGTGTTGGTGTTGGTAAGGAGGTCTAACGGTACCACTTCATACACACAACAGGTCCAGGATCACAGAGCTGTGTTATGGAACCTCTGTGGTTCTGTGGGACGATCTACTAGTTTGAACAGGTCACCCAGACCGACCCCCCTCATCACCGTGGAGAATGAGCATGATGGGACAGCCCAGATGGACTTCCCCATTTACACTCAGTCCTGTGTTTAATCATGTTTTTTGGGGTTGTGTTTCGACTTGTGTTTGTGAGTTCCATGCGTGACTAGATAACGCATGTGAGTGTGTGTGTGTGTGATAGCTGTGTTTGCCTTTCTCCCAGTCTCCAGTTTAACAGCCTGGGTCCTGACTCCTGCGTGCTACTGAGGGATCTGCTACTAGACCCCGACAGCTCTATTAGATCACTACAGTAAGACTCTGTTCCTCTAACCCCTCTGCTCCCCTGCCTGACCGACAGGGCCCAGGTAGGTTCAGATGTGGTGGTGAGATGTAGGACAGGCCTCCTATGTAAGCCTACTCTTGGGATTCTCTGACATAGCGTAAGGCTTCTATTGTAGACCTACTGTAGATCCTGCTCTGATGTAGGACAGGGCTCATGTACTGAAGGCCTACAGGTCTAAGTTCTCCTCTACTCTACTGGTCTTCATCCAAGAGGTACTGTAGTACTGGTCAGAGGATGTGATTTGAACCCACAGACATGGAAGTAGTGAGCTGTCAATCAAACGGCCCTAATTTCTTTTAGATTAAAGCAATGCTTTTAATTTTGCTGAGTTCAACTGCACTAATCATTGATAACTTGCTGAGAAAGACAGAAGCACAACTGATCCAACTGAATGTTGAAGGGTCATGCCAACACAGTCCCATCTCAAGAATAGTATCTTCCAGAGTAGACCCAAGTAGAACAGGGGCCTAGCCGAGAGACAGTGCCTCCCTCCTTCCCTCCCTCCAGTCTGGATGTTGACCCAGCCCCATGCTCTCCTTCCCAGGCTGTGTGATAACCCGCTGCTGGAGTCTGGGGCCTCCTGCCTCCTGGAGGCCCTGTCGGGGAACCACTCCCTCCAGAAGCTGTCTCTGATGCACACAGGCCTGGGGGACCGGGGGGCTCTGGAGCTGGCTGGGATGCTGCACAAACACACCCGACTGCAGGAGCTCAACGTGGCCTACAACAACATAGGGGACAACGCTGCTCTGACCCTGGTGGATGCCTGCAGAGAACACCCCAGCATTCACACAGTACAGTAAGGATAGACACACCCCATCTTACACACAGTACAGCAAGTGTGTGTGTGTGGGAGAGAGATGCCAGATGTGTATGTGAAAGACATAGTCAGCTGAGTGTTTGTGTGGGGGAGAGAGAGATTCAACCGTAGTGTGTGTACCGCCTGTCTCCTCCGCCCCCAGCCTGTACCTGAACCCTCTGAGTGACGGAGGGAAGCAGTCTCTCTACGTCCGGGGCGGAGACGCAGCCGGGGCCGTCGCCCGCCACGTCAAGGTCCTCGCCTCGGTGACAGAGGGGGCGGACCTCTCTGAGGACTGGCACCCCATCCTGACCGTCATCCGGGAGAACGCGTCGTCGTGGGAACGGGGCCGCGTGCGGGATCAGCTGCAGGTGATGCCACTTAGATTTCAAGATAAGATTTCGACTTGAATCAGGGTGGTGATTTCTGTAACGGTTGCTTAACTGCTCCACGTTCGAAACGTGACGCTGTGACGATGCTTGGCTCCTCCCAGGTGTTCCTGAAGGATCTGGAATGGGGGCGGAGACAGCAGAGCAGCTTCCTGAAGAGACTGCACTTCCTGCGTGTCGAGAGAGGCATTAGAGAGACCCTGCGCATGCTGGACAAGGACATGCCCCCTGCCAAGTAGCGCAAAAGAACAAGAAGAGCACAGTGTGTGTTTCTAAGGAACAGACTAATCCTGTGTTTCTTACAGTGGACGCTGACTATAAGGATCACAACAAAGCAGTGTAGGTGTTACTTTGAGATGTGTGGAAAGAGCTAGGCTATGAATCTGGAGTTTTACTGGTAATTTAGCAGACTCTTCAAAAGAAAAGATGTTATGGTGTTTCGTGAGTAACTTTTTGGTCCTAGTCTTCCAGTGTTCAGACACAAGCATTGAGGTAGTGATAGGATTCAAATTCACAAGGAAAGTTTCCATATCTATGCAAACGTAGCAGAGGTTATTGTTTGAGAATGCAAGTGCCTGCTCTCCTTTTGGTCCTTGTCCTGTCTCTGTATGTGAATACGCACCTTGATATTATATGCAGACACTGTTAGTGTCATGTATGAACATTGTATTTGTGCTTGTGCATGTTATTTCTCAGATTTGACTTGAATTGAACATTTATGAATTGTTAATATTGATAAGGGACAAAACAAAAAACTATATTTTTCTCAGTAGGAAGTATTTATGGAAGAGATTACATTACGGTATTGGATCAAACTGCCTCATCATGCTTTTGTTATGTTCTTCAGAATATACTTCCTATGTGGAGTCCTTTACTTCCTGGAGGGCAGCTCGGGCTTAACTCAGCCCAGATCAAGCCATAACTGTGTTTCCCCTGACTAACTAGTACTGTACATGTTTAATGAGCATCCCAAGCAAAATGCTGGCTTTGTGTTGGTGCTGTGAAAGGAATATATTGATTCTTCATAATAACTTATGAATAATTAAAAGACAGTTTCCAAATCAAATCCCCTCCTCGTCCTCATTCGTTTCCTACTACTGTCTACCTAATCAGATGGTCTGACTGATGTGTATGTACATGACTGTATTAATCAGGTCTTAACTATTGTCTGTCCTCCAGTATAACATTCATTAACTGCATTAACAGCTGATGACAGGGATAGACATGGCTCAGCTCTGAGGGCTCCTATTCCAGCGCCCATCAGCTGGCCAGCATCAGAAACCTTGGCTGTGATCATACAGTTACGTAAGACGGCCTCTGGATTGTTGTGATGGATTCTAAACACCTGCCCACACACACGTAAGCACGCATGCAACAAGCACACAAACACACACCCAGTCTTAGTCTCAGTTAGTCTTCGTCACTCAGCTAGGCCAGATTAAACATTAAACCCAGGCCCAGTCCACTAGGAGGGAAGTAAAGAGAGAGAGTTGAGACTACCATCTCAGGTCATTGCTTAACAGTCTTTATGCCCCTTCTCGCCTGTGCACCTTGCACCTCGCACAACCCAACACAACATTCTTCTAACCATTACCAGACAGACAGCCAGGGCACCAGCACCATGAAGTACACTGGAGGTAAGGGTCCCAATGTCTCCAGTATGTGTGTATTCACTATGTGTGTGTGTGTATATATTCACGGTATGTGTGTGTGTTCACGGTGTGCATGTGTTTTTAATGAGACCACATACTTACTGTTAACAGCAATGGTTGAAGACATAAAGGCAGGACAAGTATTTGATTTGTTTACACAGAAGACTGAGTTATCTCAGTTCAGAAGGGATTTGTTTCCCACTTTAGGCAGGGGATGGTCGGAGACAGCATGGTGTTGGGTTTGAATATCAGGGTACAACTAATACGTAGTTTAGCCTTCATCTGTGGTCATCGTCATGAGGCTGGGGTTTCATCAGGAGATCAAGAGTCAACACTGGCTCTGCTGCTCTGAGGTAAAGGCTGATAATGAGAGGTGGATGTGATGAAATGTTCACTGGAACGATCTAGTTCTGGTCTCATTCGTGCCACTTAGTTCTCAGGACCCAACCCTGTGCTGTCTCAGAATCTCACAGTACCATCAGTGCTGAGCAGGGTGGATTTCTCCACCTATATAGAACCTGAGATTGAAGCTTCTGTTCCTGCAGAAAAGCGTCAGTCAGCAGATACCAGGAAACATGAGCTGGAAGATATTTACTTTTACAGAATGACAGCCTTGCCTTCTCTGCGGACCTGTTCCTTCCCTGTAGTGTGTGTGTGTGTGTGTGTGCGTGCGTGTGTGTGTGGTGTTATTTGTGTCTGTGTGTGGTGTGTGCCTGTGTGCGTATACAATTGAGCTGGGAAGGAGGGGAGGAATTCTATACACAAATGAGAAATGCCTGGAACGATCCAGGCATGCTGCGAGTCCCTTCCCTGCTACAAGCTAAAGTTTAGCCTAGTCTGATGGGATATTACAACAGGACACATGAAGCCCGGTGTCTCAACCAGAGGGTGACATGTGGAACACATGGAACAGTAGCCGCGTGGATCTTTGCAGGTAGTGTTTTGTGTTTTACTTGGGAGTCTAGTTGTATTGGCGTTCTTTGCTCTGCCAGCGTTCTATTCCGTGCGTCTGTGCACAACAGTGAGCGGAGCAGGAAATACAAGACTGACCTTAGCACAGCAGGGCAAGGTGAAGGGTGAGGGGAGGAGGGGCTAACGGGTCCCTCGGCAGGGTCTCCTGTGACGTCCTTGTAGCCTGAGAGGGACATTCCTCTGTTGCTAAAAAGAGAGATGATCGATCAGACTGACCAGGTCAGCCTGCTGATGAGGTAAAGGAAGACAAGGAGGAGGACAAAGACAAAGTGGAGCAGGAGGAGGGAAAAACAGGAAGCGATGGTCACGTCCAGTTCGGAGAGGCAATCGGAGGGAGGAAGGTGGATGTGGTTGTAACCCCAGTAGTCATGTCTGACTGTATCTGTCATCCTTACAGGTGTGGACAATGACATGGAGTTTCCGCGGTAAGCTCTGTCAACATCCTCATCTTGTTTCCATGGGCCCTGAGGGGAGACTATTTACACAACAGCAAACATGATCTATGTAATCTCTTCAGGTGAAGCCAAACATAATGTTGTCATTCATGAAACTAAGCCTAACTAATCCCTGTTTTACCTTTTCCTCTCTGTAGATTCACCTTTAACCCTAAGGAGGGCATAGACAACCCAGCACTGGTCATATCTGATGATCCAGGTACGCTGAACTGGCATGACGAGGACTCAAGGATGGCCACGGATAGACTGCTTGTCTTTGATAGCATCTCCACCACCAAGCCAGTCTAGTCTATTCTACAATAGTCCAGTCTAGAATAGTTCAGTCCAGAATAGTCCAGTCTTGTCTAGAATTTGTTCAGGGTAGTATAGTCGAGTCTAGTCTGGTCCATTTCCGTTCAGTCCGGTCTAGTCTACTCTAGTCCTGTCCAGTGGTCCAGTCCAATGTGTCGGACCATGTCTTCCTTCCTCCTCAGAGCCAGACCGGACCCCGGTGCCTCGGTTATGCCAGCTGAGCCGTCAGGAGGGCCAGAGTTTTGGTTTCTGCCTGAGGGTGGAGAGGGACCGGAGGGGGTATGTAGTCCGGCAAGTGGGGCCCTGGAGCCCCGCAGGGATAAGCGGCCTCAGGGACGGAGACAGACTGCTGGAGGTCAACGAGGAGTTTGTAGAAAACATGGAGTTCTTCAAGGTGAGGATGTGAATGAGAAGTGGTTCTTCCCACAGGCGACAATCAGATTGGTGTCCATAGGATGGAAGGAGAGAGTCAGAACAGAGTCATTGGAGCACTGGAGATGAGGAGAGGATCTCACTCCTCTGGTTTGGGTTGCCAGGTGATTCAGAAGGTCGAGTTTTGCGGTTTGCAGCTGGTCCTGCTTGTTCTGAAGGAAGAGGAGTACGAAGAGGCTGTGTCCAGGGGGCTGGACCTGCAGGCTCTGGCCAGGGAGCACCGAGGGAAGGGTTGTTCCAGACCCAGACTCTGCCACGTCACCAGAGACCCTGTCCTGGGCCTGGGCATCAGCCTCACCCCTATAGAAGGTAACAGCTGGTTCTCCATCTGAACTCTGTCAGCACTTTCTGTATTTTGCAAAAGTTTTCTAAATGAACCCCCTGGGTGAGAGAGCACTGATGTTGTGGCTGGCCCAGTGTGACCCTTGACCCTGTGGGTGTCGCAGGCCAGAGAGGCAGGTATATGCTGAGCCCAACGAGCGACGGGCCGTCGGAGAGGGCAGGGGTCCGCAGCGGAGACAGGCTGGTGTGGATCAACGGCACCATGGTATCCACCCTCACACACTCCGCCCTCAACAGAATGGTACGAGCCTCAGACTCATCATAAATGAGCTATATGCATTTGGTCCCTCCAACCTTAAGTGTGTCAAGAGTAGAAATTGGTGGATAAATAAACGAGAGGGTTCAGACACAGCTATGTCATGATGCCCACCATGTTAGATTACTCATTACTATTCAAACTACTGGTACGTGTTTTACACCTTTCTGATTTAGGCCTGGTATAGTCTTTAGAACCTATTGTATGTATATTATGCTTTTACTATTCAACAAATGACAAAACAGTCTATAACTATTGTGTTGGCAGTAAAACTATTGATGCCTGCAGATGAGTTCACCCATATTTCCTTATTCTCCATGTTTTCCTCCTTCAGGTGAAGAGAGGCAGTGACTCTGTGACCTTGCTGGTGATCGATGCTGAAAGTGAGTCCAGCTACGCCAGACGGAAGCTGGCCGTCCAGCCCTGTCTGGCCGAGCCCCACCACCTGCCTCACAGGCCCAGGACCATCCACCTGACCATGGGGGCCGACGGCTACGGCTTCCTGCTGCGCCAGGAGAGGCTGCCTTCAGGATGCATCGGTGAGAGTCTGTACACACACACACACACACACGCTCTCACACACACATACGCTCTCACACACACACATACGCTCTCACACACACACACACATACGCTCACACACACATACACTCACACACACACACACACACACACACACAATGGCCCGCACACACACAAGCAGGCCCATACACTTCACACTCCACACTTCACACCCACTCTCATTCTCTCTCACACACAGTCACTCTTTTCCTCATATACACACACGCACACACATACACACACACTCATACAGCCTGATCCTGGTTCCCAGAACCCACACTCTGTGTGAATGATTACAATGGACTTTCACTCATTCTTACCTAGAATGTTTACTATTAACTCTGGTATGCTAAGTGACCTTTTTTTTTATTGTGTGTGTTGAGACCTCAAGGTGGTAATACCATGGAAAATAATTTCTGTCTATCACTCATACACGCACACTCAGACACACAAACACAACTAACTGTTGGCTGTGTGTTGTCAACCGGCCCCAGTCCATTTCCTGCGTGAGGTGGATGCAGGGAGCCCGGCGGAGGAGGCGGGGATGCAGGACGGCCAGCTGCTGCTGGCGGTCAACGGAACGCCATCAGAGTGCCTGGAGCACGAGGACATCGTCCGCAGGGTCAGGAAGGGCAGCCCGAGGGTCAGCCTCACCTCCATATCACTGAAGGGTCGACAGTTCTACACTCAGGTGAGAGCTGAATATACTTCCAATCAGGTGAGGGCTGGAGAGACCTTCACACCCTGGTGTCTGAGGGGGGGGGGGGGGTATTAAGTGGAGGCTTTCTATCCAAAGCAACATACAAATATTAGTGCATAATCAAGGACTGTTCAGAACAGTAAAAGGTCATGTTAGTAACATGTACAGTAGTGCCTTCACGCATCTCCTGGTTCTATAAATATAGAGAGATAGATATGACCTCATGTGTTTCCTCTCTTCCGTCAGCTGGGCGTTCCTCCTCTGCTGTTCCACGAGGACCAGGTCTCTCCTGGAAGGCAGGGGCTTCAGAGGTCGGCATCCCGCTGCTCTCAGCTGCTCAACGGGCATTGTGCACCGGCCCACAATGCATCTCTGCCCTGCCCCAGACTATGCGTCCTACAGAGAGAAGAGTCTGGGTTCGGGTTCCACCTGGGCTGTGTCCAGCATGAGCCAGGCACCTTCATTAGCCAGGTACTGCTCCAGCACTTCCTAAACCTTATCTAGTGCGAGAGAGTGCGAGAGAGAGTGAGAGAGAGCGAGAAAGAGCAAGACAGAGAGAGAAAGGGAGAGAGACATGCATAAATGGCAAAATTCCAGTTTCTACCGGTGCCTAATAATGTCAGAATAATTTAAAATTTAGTCATTTAGCAGACGCTCTTATCCAGAGCGACTTACAGTAAGTACAGGGACTTTCCTCCGTGGCAAGTAGGGTGAAGTGCCTTGCCCAAGGACATATCATTTCGCATGGCCCGAAATCGAACTGGCAACCTTCAGATTACTAGCTCGACAACAGCAGATTACTAACCGCTCAGCCACCTGACTCCCATTTTGGTGATAATGCTTAAATAGTTATCGTCCGTCAGGTCTAAAGTCAACAACTCTCCATACCGACCAGCTTCTGTTTACTCCCTCAAACCTGTAGTCGCAGGTGTGTAAATGAGGTTTAGGATGTTTGGCTGCAGTTTCATGTCTGTCCTGTAGGTGGTACCAGGGAGCGCCGGACAGCGTGCAGGGCTGTGGGAAGGGGACGTGCTGGTGGAGGTAAATGGACAGAACGTGGAGGAAGAGTTTTTCAAGGAGGTGGTGCTGATGATAAAGCACAGTGACTCGTCTCTCCGGATGCTGGTGGTGGAGAGGTCAGGGTACGAGCAGCTCAAGAGGACTGGTCTGCCTATCACAGCTGGCCTCATCATTCACAGTGCTCAGGTATAACGTGCACAAACACACACGCACACACACACACATAAACAGATAGACAAACACAGGTGCATATTTTCTCACACACATCCATACACTCTCTTTCTTTCTCACACACACAGAAACACAAGTACAAGTACACGTGCACACACACACTTTCTCTTTCTATCTCTGTCACACAACACACAGCCACTCTAGTTCTCTCTCACACACACACTCTTCCAAAGCTTACTTTTGGTTTCTGAATAATCTTTCTTATCTGTCAATTGTTGCAGGTAAAAGAGAATTCTAAGAAAATCACCATTGCTTCCTTATGATTGGATGTTAAGAAGCAACTTCACCTAATTATCATCGTCACGTGAACACCCTAGCATCTCATTGGACCAAATATATCAAGATACCAAGGCAGCAGACAATTTCACACTGAAGACTTAGATGTATAGCTTACAGGAAGGGTGGACTTGATCCATGTACGCCAACCTCTCTGTACCACTTCACTGGAGAGAGACTGTGTGGTGAAAGCACGTAGTGGCAACAGTAGTGTCTGACACTGTTTTCCTGTCCATCCCTCCTCCTCCTCCTCTCATCATCTATTGTTCTTCAAGCTGTTGGAAACTGCCTGCTGTGTGCTGCTCAATAAGAGTTTACACCTAATGTGACCCAAGCCGTTTTTACACTGTTTATAATTATTTGTGTCTCAGGAGACTGGGATGTGGTAAAATGAGTGAGCACGGACATGGTTTTAAGGATCTATGATAATTGTAGCCTATCTTCGCACTGATTTACCAAGGTCATTCAAGGTTATGGATATGCATCATTTCAAAAGCCATGGATTTCCAAAGACATGCAACTGAATAAAAATGTGCCCTATACTGTGATTTTAAAGGGAAATATCTAATTTTGTGTGATATGATTTTGTATACGTTATTTGTGTTATCTTTCTAAATTATATTCTACCATGGTTGTATTAAAAATACGTTTCAATTCACATGGGGTGCTTGTATTTGTCACATTTTGGGTTAGAACTTGAGGAGACGAGCAGAAGCCATAGGCAGAGGCACGGCTCGAGCAGGATCCTGTCGTCTACTGATGACGTTGACCCATCTGTGTTTACTGTGAGCCTAGCTACGAGGATTTCGCAGGGCAGCAATTCTGAAACAAACCTGAAAATATCCAACAACCAGGTATGACAACATGCTTGTAGTTGAATTGATATATTCTGAGCTATTAGTGTATGCAATACAGTAACGTAAAGTGATACAAAATACGTAACGTCCAAGTCACATATAAGTAACCAGCTAGCTAGCACTAGCTAGTTGAGGCAGACAGAAGTACCTGGCTAGATAGCTTTCGCTAATGGCTGCTTCCTGGCATACTAGACGTGTTAGCTAGCTAGCTAATGTGTCAATTTGAACCCGATAACTTTCGACATAGTTAGCTAAGATTGTCATCCTCTTTTTTATGCAATGACAAATGCATCTACATGGATTTTAATCATTGATGACAAGTGAGCACATCGAGTTGGCCTTAGTTTGTGGGACACATTTTAGCTAACGTCAGCTAAGATAGCTAGAACTACGTAGCCAGGTAGCTAACACGTTGGGTAGTTAGCTAAGCTGGAACGATCTGACAGCTGTCACGAATGCCTGCTATGTTACCCGTTAACTAGGTGTTACCCAACTACCACCTAATTTTAATGTTACTAATTGTTTTACGGAACTACAATGATTACTGCAATACTTCCCAACTCCATTTTAGCCAACTATTAAGGGAGATCAAATCCAGTAACGCCCATTTCTGTGCGTCTAATGGTGTCAACGAACCGGTTACCGCCAGTGTAATTTTCTGTCAAGCGTGCTTATCTTAGACCTGTTATTACTAGTGATGACTGAGGCGTGCGTTCTGCGTGTGTATACAGGCCGGTGCAAACAGATACAGACGGGTGCGAGTCAGTAGTCCCTGTGGATGGGGTGAGTGGCTGGAGCTCCAGTGAGATGACTGACCAGGGAAACAACAATCAGAATATCTCCCGGAACCCCTTCGCTGCTCTCTTCAGCTCCCTGGCCGATGCCAAACAGTTTGCGTCGGGTCAGACTCCCCAGCAGCATGCAGAACCCTGTAAGTCATAGAGCAGCTGCAGCCCTGGTGGTCCCAGGATAGGTATAGCTCAGTAGTTGGATAACTCAAACATCTGATAAATGAATACATTTAAAAATATTGTTATCATAATCTAAAAACACTGCCCATATCTAAAGTATAGTGTATAGATTATATACAGTACATGACCACTGCAAGCATCAGTTTATACATTTACAGTTCATAGGATACAGTGTTCAGATCTTTCCTTACTATGAAGTCAGCCAGCAGATATTATTTGTGTTGGCTAACATCATAGTACCCTGATTGGCTTATTCTGATTATCGTCTTCCTTTGTTACAGCGGAAGACTCTGGGGAGAGCCATTCAGAGTCGGAGAACTCTGTGAGCGACAGCATCGAGGACAACGATGACTCGGTGGCGGAGATCAGCCGGTCCTTCCGCTCGCGGCAGGAACTCTGCGAGCAGCTCAACATCAATCACATGATCCAGAGGATCTTCCTCATCACCCTCGACAACAGTGAGTCACCGCTCCAGCAGAGGAGCTTGCAACGAGGTGGAAGTCCCTGTGTTGTGTTCTCTGGGGAGACACGCTCACCTCTATCAGGGCGGAGGCATGTGGTCTCTAAAGACGTGTCTCTGAGCACACTTCCAGCTCATGCAAGCCATGCAGCCCTACACGGCTCCTGTGTAGTGTCTCATGGCCAGTGAATGGCAGGAGGAACGGCTTGCATCACTCCTGCTCAGACTGCTTTGGTCGACCCACTGAGGGGCACACACACACCTGTGGAACTTGACCAGTGATGATTCATCACCACTAACAAGCCCCTGTTGTCCTCTTGTAGGCTGATGGACAGCCTCTGGCGGCCTCCTGCTCTCTATTAGTCTGCTGGAATAGATTAGTGTTGGAGAGATGAACCGAGGAAGGGTGGAAAAGGGGGTTAGGGAGGGGAAGAGGAGGAGGGGTAAGAAGAAGAGAAATGGGGAGAGAAGAAGAGGAGGGGTGGCACGAAGGAGGGGCGTGGGGAGATGAGGAGTCACGCTCGTTCCTTCTCTCCTTTGTGTTTTGCTTAAGATAAAAGCTCCTGCTTAAATGACTCAAATGTAAAAAAGTTATGTAAGAAAAGGGGACAGAAGATAAGAGGAGGGTGAGGGGGAGATAATGGACAGGACAGGAAAAGAGAGGAAAGAGGTGAAGAGTGAAGCCTCGTGTTGGGCCCAAGAGAGTCCCCCCCCCCCACCCCGCCCCCCTCCTACTCCCAGCTCCTCTCACCCCGCCCCTCTGATGGAGGGCAGAGAGAGTGATTGACGGAGCTAGAGGACATCAAGCCTCTGACTCAGTGAGTTGATGTCATCGGGAGCTCACCCTCACTGCTCCCAGAGCCCTGCCCACCTCCCCCTCTCGTCCTCCACCTCATCATCTCTGGCAGTGACGGGAAGAGCGGCTGATATAGATTAGGGTAGCTTACTGGTATCTACCTCAAGCTAAGCCTCGCTGTAGTGTAGAGTGCGACCTGATTTCAGCCTGCTGCCGGCCCTGGATGAGTCAGCCAGCCTTGCCCAGCAGATGGATGATAGATAGTGATGACGGTGATTATGATGCTCAGAGCTACTGCTGTCCTGGAGATCCTCATCTCAGATGAGTTTTTGTCTTGTTTGCTGCTAACCCAGAGCTCACTGGCAGGCCGTCAGAGGCAGGGCAGGGCTGATCAAGACGTCTTCATGATGCAGCTTCCTGTATACTTGCTGTATTGTTGAGGGCTTGTGAAGTAAACAAAATCATCGGTTCTCCCAATGTCTTTTATATATTTGTATTCCTCTTTCTGTTTCAGGTGACACAGGTCGTGATAATGACATATTTGATGTTGTTATTGATTCATAGTTCTGTTGAGCTTGTTGTGTCTTTGTGCGAACTGTTGGTTGAGCTTCCTGCTGTAAGCGGCTGCCCCCCCCCCCCTTCCCTCCCCCAGGTGACCCCAGTCTGAGAGGGGGGAACGGCATCCCCCCCCGCTGTGTGTACCTGGAGGAGATGGCTGCCGACCTGGACGGGCAGGACTGGCTGGACATGGACAACATAGAGCAGGTACACATGTCCTCATGCACTCCACACACCTCTCTCTCTCTGTCTCCCTCTCTCACTCGCTCTCTGGCTCTCTCTCTCTCTATTCTTTGTTGTGATCTCTTCCCCCCCTTTCTCTCTCTCTCTTTCTCAGTTGCTCTGTCACGCTCGCTCCTTCCCTCATCACTCCTCATTGCGTAATCGGCAGACTGCAACACAGTGAAGTGGAGATGATGTGGTACCTGTCCTAGCTGTCTGTGACCCCCCCCCCCCCCTGCTGCCCCCCCCCCCCCCCCCCAGGCTCTGTTTAACCGCCTGCTGCTGCTGGAGCCAGGGAACAACCTCATCTACATGACGTCCTGCAGCA
The DNA here is from genome assembly GCF_021917145.1 of Hypomesus transpacificus. NCBI lineage: Eukaryota > Metazoa > Chordata > Actinopteri > Osmeriformes > Osmeridae > Hypomesus > Hypomesus transpacificus. Next base: position 2,069,035 of record NC_061074.1, read on the forward strand.
CGGTCAACCTGTCAGCTGACCGCGACGCCGGAGAGACGTCCGCCATTCCCTACCTCTTCGCCTGCTACCAGAGGGCCAAGGAAGAGGTGGGGCACACACAGACAGAAACACACACACACCCATACACTCACACACACACTCTCCTCAGCTCATCCCTGTTCCTGTCCTCCCTGTCCCAGGTGACCAAGGTACCAGAGAAGATGCTGCCCAATGCGGTGCGCTGTAAGAACCTAGCGGTGTCCAACACGCGCACGGTCCTCCTCACGCCGGAGATGTACGTCAGTCAGAACATCTACGAGCAGCTGCTGGACCTGCTGCTGGAGGGCGTCCGCACAGCGCGTAGGTTCTCTCTCTCTCTCTCTCCTCCTGCTCGTCCCTCGTCGCTCCCCTCCCACTCTCTCCTCTTCACTCCTCTTCCTCTTCCCCTCTCTCCCCTCCTATCCTGACTGGTAACATTATCTCTCTCTGTGTTTGTGTGTTCTGTCCCAGAACCAGAGGAGGTGGTGGAGTTTGTGGAGGAGGCGATAGTGGGCCTGCTGGCGGACCAGGAGGTGCGTACGTTTGCAGAGGTGGTGGTGCCTGTGCTGGACATCTTCCAGGGGAGGCTGAAGGAGCTGGACCTGTGCCAGCCTCTGTTCTACTCCTACCTGGACATCCTGCTCTACTTCACCCACCAGAAGGACATCGCCAAGGTCAGCCCCCACCCCAGGGAAGAGTTTGCTGCACACAGCTGATTTTTTAATTAAGTCTGTCAGAGGCTCACTACACAGAGATACTTTTTTTAAATGTTGTATTAACTCTGATTGTCATAACGTACTAAACTCCTCACAGGGAGAGGCCAACACACACAGACTTTTAAATGAACTTGTATGTTGATATTGCTTGTACACACCAAACTATGCTGGAGGATGTGGTTCAAGGCATTCAGTCTACACACAGTGGTTACTTGTCCTCAGAGGAGCTGTTAGCAATGTTCATCTCACTTACACTGCCCTTTTCACCTAACCTGTTCTACCTCCCTCTATTCTCCACTTTCATCTCTCCATTCTACTGCCCTTTTTCTCTGTCTCTCTCCTTCCCCCTTAACTCCTCCTTCCTTACCTCTCTCCTTCTCTCCTTCCCTTCTGTCTTCCACTCTCTTTCCCTTTCTCCTTCACCTCTCCCGCCTTCCCGCTCCCACCCACCTTTTTCTCTCCCTCCTCCTTCTCAGGTCCTGGTGGAGTACATCCAGCCTAAGGACCCCAGCAACGGGCTGCAGTACCAGAAGACCCTGCTGGGGGCGGTGCTGAGTGTGTCCTGCCTGCTGAAAACCCCCGGGGTGGTGGAGGGACACAGGTACTTCCTCAACCCCTCCAGCTCCAGCCCCCAGGAGATGAAGGTGCAGGAGGCCAACATACAGCAGGTGAGCTTCCTGTCCTCTGGTCTGTTCTCTGTTGGCCTTGTTGGTTCTGTCTGCTGGGCTGAGCTTTCAAGACGTTGTAGTCTGTTGGTCAAAATAATTGCAATTACAATGAAAGTCCAGGAGATCTTGGAAGAGCAAGAATGTATTTGGTCCAGTGACTGACCCCTGACCTCTGACCCTCTGTCCCTGCCGTGGAACTCCTGTCCTGTGTTCCAGTTCATGGGTCAGTTCCACGATAAGATGCACCAGATCCTGAAAAACCTGCTCCAGCGCTCTGGGGAGACGCGACACCTCCTTCTCTCCTGGTTGGGCGGCTGTCTCCAGGCCAATGCCGGACGCACCAAGATCTGGGCCAATCAGATGCCGGAGATCTTCTTCCAGATGTACGCCTCTGACGCCTTCTTCCTGAACTTAGGCTCCGCCCTCCTGAAGCTTTGCCAGCCCTTCTGTCGGCCGCGCTCGCCCAAACTGTTGACCTTTAACCCCAGCTACTGCGCCCTGAAAGAGCTCAGCGAGGAGGAGAGACGCAACCGCAACGTACATGCCCGGGGTAAGTGTGTGTGTGTGTGTGTGTGTGTGTTAGTGTTGAATACACTTGTGGGTGTGGTGAGTGAGTCTATGTTTTGAGTGTCTAAAGCAATTTTGCTGTCTCTAAGACCTGTATGTGTGTGTGTGTGGTCTACTCCAGGTCTAGATAAGGAGACCTGTTTGATCCCTGCTCTGCCCCAGCAGCCGGTGGAGTATGCCCAGTCTTACAGCCTGCTGACGGAGAACCTCATCCTCACCCAGCTCACCCTGCACCTGGGCTTCCACAGGTAACACACACCTGGGCTTCCACATTTTGGAATACCTGTGTGTACGTTCCTACCAAAAAGTTTGGACTTTGTGTGTGTGTGTGTCCCTCCAGGCTCCACGACCAGATGGTGAAGATGAACCAGTCCCTTCACCGCCTCCAGGGGACGTGGCGGGAGGCCCAGCTGGCGGGGGGCACAGTGACGGAGCAGCTCCGGGAGCAGTTTGAGCGCCTGATGACGGTCTACCTGTCCACCAAGGCTGCGGCCACGCAGCCTGCCATGCTGCAGTGCTGCCTCAACCTGCAGGCCTCCACGGCTGCCCTGCTGGTGCAGCTGGGCCTGGACAACCAGGGCCCGGAGCACATGCCCCTCAACTTCCCCCTGCTGCCACTAAACAATAACATGCTCTGCTGTGTTCCTGGTGGGTATCTTGAGCTTTTTTTTTTGCCCTCGCTTTCTCTCTCTCTCCGCCTCTTCCTGTCTTTTCTTCTCTCTGCCTCTCTCTCTGCCTCTTCCTGTCTTTTTTTCTCTCTCTTTCTCTCCCTACTCTTTCCTTCTCTCTCTCTCTCTCTCTCTCTCTCTCTCTCTCTCTCTCTCTCTCTCTCTCTCTCTCCTTTCTCGTTGTCTCTTTTTCCTTTTTCGTCCCATGTCTCTTGTTCTCCGCTGTCTCTCCGCCAGCCTTCTCCCTTTCCTCCTGTCTCCTCCAACCGTCCTCATCTGTCGTCTCCTCCATCCCTCCTTCCTCCTGCCCTGCCCAGGGCGTCTGTCAGGGCTTGTGTCTGCACAGCCCACGTTTCTGAATCTAAGGTGGTTCCGTTCTGCGTGTTCCTCAGAGTTCTTTGCGGAGAACCTGGGAGATTTCTTTATCTTTCTGCGCCGGTTCGCTGACGAAGTCCTGGAGTCTTCTGCTGAGAGCCTGGAGCAAGTGCTTAACTTCATCACTGTCTTCATGGGCAACGTGGAGAGGTGAGGAGGTGGAAGGCAGGAAGAGAGGGAAGGAATGGTAGGAAGAATGGGAAAGAGATCAGAGAGCAGATGTAGGAAGGAGCAGAAAGAGAGAGGAAGAAATAATGAGAAGAAGAGTCCATCATCTTCCCACCGAGGTTAACCATGTTCTCTGTTCCACCTGGTTCCCTTGTTCTCCCTCCAGGATGAAGAACCCTCATCTGCGGGCCAAGCTGGCAGAGGTCCTGGAAGCTGTGATGCCGCACATGGAACCCGTGGCCCCAGGCACGACTCAGCCAATCATGTTTCAGCGGGAGAGGGTGTTCTGCTCCTATCGCCACGCCCCCAACCTGGCCGAGGCGCTCATCTCTGTGTTTGTGGACATCGAGTTCACTGGTGAGGCAGGGGAACTGTGTGTGTGAGAGAGAGACTGAGAGAGTGCAGTGTTTGAAAGTCTTCCTACACCTGGACAGTCATATGAAACTTTTTCTCTTGTCCCCATCTCCTCCCCCCCCCCCCCCCCCCCCCCACACACACACACACAGGTGACCCCCACCAGTTTGAGCAGAAGTTCAACTACCGCAGACCCATGTACCCCATCCTCCGGTACATGTGGGAGAAGGAAAGCTACCGAGAGAGCGTCAAGGTTAGACAGCTCCACATGCTGACATTATGCTCACATAATAACAATAACACAATAGAACTTTCACATGGGTTGGCTTAGTACCCATGTACCCTGTGAAAGTCAACAGAGCATGCACCATGTCATGCACCAGTGTGCTAACTGTGTGTGTGTGTGTGTGTGTGTGTGTGTGTGTGTGTGTGTGTGTGTGTGTGTGTGTGTGTGTGTGTGTGTTCCAGCGCCTGGCTGTGTACGCGTCTGAGAACCTGGAGGCCATGAACCCTCCTCTGTTCCTCCGGTACCTCAACCTGCTGATGAACGACGCCATCTTCCTTCTGGACGAGGCCATACAGGTCAGAACCACTCTCCTTCAGTTCTCTCCCTCCATTCATCGCCCCCCCATACACCCACCATCCTTTTCCCTTCTTCCAGGCCATGGCCGGGTTATGTTGTCATCAAGACCCGGGCTGACCTTGTAATGATTGGTTTGCGTCCCTGTCGGTACTCCTAATGCTGCCCCCTTACTGGTCCTCAGCTCTGTCTGTATTCACGTCCTATGTCCTTGTCAGTATCTGAGCAAGATCAAGCTGCTGCAGCTGGAGAGGGACCGTGGCGAGTGGGAGGGCCTAGCGCCGGACGCCAGGAAAGAGAAGGAGTCCAGCCTGCAGATGTTTGGTCAGCTTGGACGCTTCCACAACATCATGTCAAACGAGACTATCGGGACTCTAGCCTTCCTTACCTCTGGTACGGAACTCTCGAGAAGATGAACCCTACTGAGCTTAGAGAGACCCAGAGAAAGCCTACCAGTCTTGAGGGAGACCAGCTGAGCTGGCCTGGGGTTGGAATCCCATTGTAGCAGGGTGGTTAGAGTGTTTTTGTGGAATCCTGTAGTATTGTATGCTATGGATGTAAGATGATGCGATAATGTTGTGTTCAAAGGATGTCTTGAAATAGGATGTGTCTGAGCTCTCACTCATCCATCTTTATTTCTCCTCTCCCTCCAGAGATCAAGGGGATCTTCGTCCACCCATTCCTGGCTGAGAGGATCATTTCCATGTTGAACTACTTCCTGCAGCACCTGGTGGGGCCAAAGATGGGGGCCCTGAAGGTGAAGGACTTCAGCGAGTTTGACTTCAAACCCCAGCAACTGGTCTCTGATATCTGCACCATCTACCTCAACCTGGGGTACATTCTCTACACACACACTCACACACGCACACACACGCACAGACAGACTCACACATACTCTCTCTCCTAATACAAACTCACTCACATACTCCCTCACTAACATGCACTCTCTCACACATGTAAACTCACCCACACACACAGGTTCTCCCTACCCCCCCATTTCTCCTCTCACCTGCAGCTGTTCCTGGTACAGTAGGTACCCCAAACTCCCTGGCTCTCCATAACCTGTCTGCCGTCTTGTATTCCTCGTCATGTCCCAGGGATGAGGAGAACTTCTGTGCCACGGTGCCTAAAGATGGCCGCTCCTACTCCCCCATACTGTTCTCCCAGACCGTGCGCGTCCTGAAGAAGATTAACAAGCCCGGAGAGATGATCATAGGCTTTGGCCTCCTGGCCGACAAGATCAAGGTAGGAGCTGCTGCCATGGTGATGATGTCTGTCTCTGCCCATCTATCTGTCTCAGTGCCTACCTGTCTGTCTCTCTAATCTGCATCCCCACCCACCTGTCTGTCTCCCTCCCCTACTCAGTCTCATGCTGACCGGCAGCAGCAGGAGGAGGAGACGTTCGCCGACGCCCCAGACGACTTCCTGGACCCTATCATGTCCACCCTGATGCTGGACCCGGTCTTGCTGCCCTCGTCTAATGTGACTGTGGACCGATCCACCATCGCCAGACACCTGCTCAGGTGAGACACCCATTCTTTCTCTGTCTCTCTCTGCCTCAGCCAGCTGTCCTGTTACCCTGGGAAGACCAGAGCTCAGTTCCTTTGTCTGTCTCCCTTCCTTGGTAATTGGATCCTTGTCAAAGTGTCTCCCCCTTTTGACACTGGATGTCGTGTCAGCCCTCCTCCTGTGAAGTTAGAATGGGGAAACATCATTGGCAGCTGTCAGTGTTGTAAGTGTTGGCTGTAACAGTAAACCGTATGGTGTTGTGCTCCACAGCGATCAGACGGACCCCTTCAACCGTAGCCCTCTCACCATGGACCAGATCAGGCCCAACGAGGAGCTCAAGCAGCAGATCTTACAGTGGCTGGACAAGCATAGGCAGGAGAGGCTGCAGATGGGGCCTAGCGGCTAAGGGCTAGCTATGGTCACAGCTCTCTTACTGACTTTACTTACTGACCCTTCCTCTCCTCCCACTGTGCTCCACCGGCCTCCTCTTCTGCCTGCTGACCTGCGGCCTATAGCTTGTCTCCACAGACTACTGCTTTGCCGAGAGGTGCACTTGATTTAGTTCTACTCAAAGCGCAATGAAACCAATGGAACAGTCCCGGAGGTGCAAATGGGAGTGGAGATCAAATGCACCTCAAATACTTGCAGTGTTTGTCCCAGGTCTGTGCCTGCATCCTATCAAACCACAGTGTAGAAGATGATTCTTGGTGGAGTCAACTGTCGGCAGAAGCTTACAGAACAAGAGGAAGCCTAAAACGTGGATTAGGGCTGCCAGCTTCATTCATACTTCGTTAATACTTAAATACAGATTTCAGTAGCTTACGTTATCATAGTTCTCAGTCTGTCCATACCTCAGCCAGGCACGGTAGCATCTCTATCTTCTTTGCCAAAATACACTTTTTATAATGTAGAGACCGCACTGGGAATGTGGACTGCAGGACCCATAACTGATCAATAGGAGGCTAAAGATACTCTGGTCATGCTGTAAAGTTTTGTCATTCTGTAAAGTTTACATTGAGTTTGAATAATACCGCCTTTTATTTGACTCGACAGGAGCTCATAGTGAACTGAGCGTTTAAGATGCGTACAGTATATGTTATGCAAGCATAATGTTTGAAATGTGAGGTAAACTGTTCTTTTTTGGCAAGGAAAATTGGGTGCCTAAAACCACAAGCTTTTTACAAATTTCACTTGAGTTACATGAGACTTTTATTGACTAATTATTACAAGTTTTTAGGCTACAATGTTGCTTTGTTAGTAAGAAAAGAACGAGTGGGACTGACGTCTAGGACGGAGTGGTTTGTGTAGTTATAATGAGCCCCAGACAGAACAGTGGGAGTAGCTCAGTTGAGGACACAAGGCAGGAAGTGAAGTGTGAGGATTTTGTATAAATGAGTAGAATGTGTGGGGTATTAAATAAAAAGATTCGTTGGCATGCATTTGTATATTGCATATATACCAACTTAATGATTACCCGGGTGAAATTATAATTGAATATTTGTATGTTTTAACTGTGAGACTTTTTGGGAGTGTACAGTATGATTAAGAAATAAAAAAGCGGCGGCGTGTTATAAACCTGGGGAAATGTGGTTGTGAATGCTTCCTGCGTGTGAAGGGGGTTGCCAAAGCACAGAAATTTTGCACTCTAGGCCTGTTCATATCGGCAGTTTGAAGTGACTCGAATGTAATGGATGACTCGAATCTAATTTCCTTTGGGTCGTCTTACATTAAGATGTGGTCTAGTCATGTTTTTCCTTTTCTTTTCATGTTTAAGTCAAATGAAATATTTTTATGGCCATGCAACTGGAGCATGAGTGTGAACGGGTAACTCGTTTTCATCCAAAAGTGTTTCGAAACTTTTATTATTGCTATTTTACCTACATAGACGCAGGGCTCTCAAGTCTCACGCATTTAGCGTGAGACTCAAGCGTTTCCGACATTTTTCACGCTTTCACGCAACACCTTGTATTCCTCACGCATTTCAACAATTTATCACGCTGAGATAAGTAAGGGATAACTGTCACCGCTATACAATTAATGGACGAGGCGCAGGCATGCTAAAATGATATTCAGTGTTCAGGTCGGCCGGATTTTAGTAGCTATGGGAATCTCACGCCAAACTTTTGATATAACCTGAGAGCCGTATTTTAATTAGCAATATTACTTAAAATACAGATGCATTCTTCCTGTGATGCTGCATAACTAATAAGCAGTTTATTGTACACTGCATTGACAAAGCATGGTTTAAACATTAATAATGTATAGGTCTACTAGATATTTCTCGAGCCCGTGCTCTACCTAATATGCGCAATAAAGGTAGCGTTAAACAAGGGAAAGGATGGAGAACTCCAATTGGATAATTGATTAATTGGATAATAATAACTGACCAGTAATGACTCTAGAAGTAGATGACGACTGCTGGTTAACTGATATTTGTTGCAGGGAATGAACAGGACTCGTGCTGCCCACGCTGCACAGCTCGGATGTGCAATTAGTTATTGGTGTTGTAATAAAAAACTGTTTATTTTATACCTTTTGTTTTATGTAGTTTATCTAACGCCGTAGGTTTCCTGGTTCTTGCGCATGTGCTTTAATACCTGCTATATTACTGTGGACAGAGTACGAGAAGCCACTGTTGTTGAGTTAGCTACAAACCCTTGTGGTTTGACTGAGTCGCTTTTCCCGGGGTAATGCCATGGAACCTGTTTTTGATCTAGCCACTCAGCATCTAGATAGGAACACAGAGACGGGAATGCGTTGTTGGGGCTTCACGATTTCAACCCTGTAACATGGATAATGATATGTATGTTCATTGGAGAGTAGAGGATGTGTGTGTGTAATGCTGGTTTAGGTGTCCGCCCACTGAGTTGTCTGATCGGAGGGCAGGCAGGCAGAGTGTAAAATGGCGCACAGCTGTCGGTGGCGGTTCCCTGCTCGGCCCGGAGGGAGCAGCAACTCGGGCACCGGGAAGAGAGCGGGCCGAATCCGGGTCACTGCCTCTCTCCGACCGGGCACAGGGACTTACCCTAACACGACCGGCCTCGGACCTGGGTTTGATGCTGCGTTACAAGTCTCCTCTGCCATCGGTAGCAACCTGCAGAAATTTCGGGATGTTTTGGGAGAGTCGAGCGGCTCCAGCAGTGGAGAGGTAAGGACCAGTTTGATAGCTGGTGTGTGGTTCATGACTATAGTGAGTGTTACACTATAGTAACTTGATATTTGGTTAGCTATCTAAGTAGGTAGGTCCACCAAGAGTTTCACGTCTCATGCCCCCAGCTTGGTAGGTGAACTTGCTGACAATCTAGGTAGCAAGCTGGCTAGTTCAAGTCAACTTTTATTAACTGGCTAACTTAGCAAGCTTGTTAGCATAAGACCGTTGGCCTTTCTGGCTAGCATCAGTGAGGCAATCAAAACAATTAATTTGAGCTAACGTGGGCTATAGTAGTCCTTTTCCCAAAATTGTAGGAATGTCTTAGCTAAGTTAGTTAGCTTGCTAGCTAGTGGAGGAACTAGCTAGTTCATCATATGAACAGCAGAATTCACATGAAGAGGATCATTCACGACCCCGCTTAGCTAGTAGCGTATGATAACTTGTTTAGCCAGCCTTCAGCTCCCTGTATAGGTACTTGTGTTTGAAGTATTGAGTAGTTACTCGTGTCAAGCCGTTACTGCTAGCGCAATTCACACAGACTGACACTCAGAATTGATGCGTTATTTTGAGGCTACTGACTAGCGGGAAAGGTGCAGGAGATGACTGTGATTCAGGCTAGAAAGGGAGTTTATAATAAAGGTTTTTTAGCTGGCAAGACTTGTTCCCCGTACCTTGCTAGCTAGGGTTTGGTGAGTCTGAGTGTGTGTCTGGTGCCATTTGGTGCCCTGGAAGCAACTGTTCGACTCCCCATATGGCTAGACGGCTTGAAAACAAAACATGCAGGGAAGAGGGCAAGATACGAGTTGTGGTCCACGCTCGTGCGGCCAACTTATCTTGTTTAAAATCTTATCTTCCCATCCTATCAGAAAAATTGAAGTATCCGACAAACTCATTTATTCGAAGTGCTTCTCTAGAAAAAGCAAGTGCTTGCTGCCAGGTGTCAAATCTTGGAACAGTCTCAGCTTTTCAGGAGCGCTAGCGCAAGCTACTGTAGCTGAACGTAGCGACTATGGGCTAGTTACCGTGCCAAACCAATTCGTGTGTGCTATTACCAGAAGTATTCTGCTTAAGTTGCAGCGTGACTACTTGGGGGTTATTATTATGTTGATCGTGAAACAAAGATGGCCAATACGTTTGCTTCCATGATTTTGTAGTTAGCTTGAACGCACGCCTAGCTTGCTAGCTAGCTAACGTTTGCCAGTCAGTGTGCACCAGCACTACGCACTACGCCACGCTAGCCATGGGAGCACTTGGTGATGCATACAAGGAAAATGGGAGGTGGACATGTTTTCCCCCTCTCCACACAGTGCGTAGCTAGCATAAAAATAGTCGGAATTGTGGTAACTGCTTGCAGAAGAGGCGTGCTGGAGCAGAGGACGCTAAAAAAAACATATGGCGAGAGTCTGGAGGGTTTCATCAGACGTAAAGGGCTGTGTTTAGTTCTTATTATTCCATATTAGCAGTGGAGTACTGACAGGGCGCTCTTCAGCTACAATAACAACGAGGCTGGACGGACCTTGTGATGTGGGGGTGTGTTCGCTTTAGCGAACTACCATCTTCCTTTTCCATGATGAGCACGCGTCCGTTGCAGTGGGAGTAGACCGTACGCGTATTCACCACTGTTGTCGAACCGTAGATGTTCTTGTGAACCACTAATTGTTTGTAAACATTCAAAAGTAACGTTTATTTTTGAGTACACGCATCCCGCTAAACTGTTGTACAGTACACACTGTTCTGATGTTGTGATTGGTCTGCATTACGGTCCATACCTCAATGAAATGTAACCGCTCGCCTCTAAAGTGGTCCCCACTGTATTGAAGAAGAGTCTCGGATGAAACACCGATCCAATTCAATTTACATCCCATCCGGCGGTGTTAGTATAAGATTGATTAAACACATGAGATCAAACATTAAAATCCACTGCCTTGATCTTGACTGCTTTAGGCACAAGTGATAATTTTCAGGAGGAACTGTATAGTTTGTCTAGTTTGAGTGAATAGTGCCTCAGGGCTTCCAGCCTTTCTGCAGATAAGAGGAGCACAGAGGAGGGGAGGATGAGGGGCTGCTATCTGGAGGGATGGGGGCAGATGTCCCAGAGGAGGCACCGGTACAGGGACGGTGTGGACACAGCATGGTGGTTCTATTGAGAGGGGATGTTGCGTCTGGCCAGAGAGGCGATACTGGGATTGTTCTGGCTCACTGTTGCCTGCTGGGAAGCTTGTAGCCAGACAAACTGCCCCCCCCCCCCAATCCCCCTATCCCGCCTTCCAGGCAGGCCTAAATCTATTCACACACACACTCTCGTCTGAGGCAGAGAGCAACTTTTCTTCTGACAGCTGCCACTTTGGAATAGATTAGGGAGACCTATTGGGGCGCCTCAAAAGGGGCTTGTGTTGCTGTTGTTGTCCAAATGGAAGCATTTGCTGGCTTTTGTCGCTGTGTGTCGAAAATTAATCTTCCTGATCCATCCAAATGTTAGTATTGTGTTTAGTGGCTACTGGCTAGCCTAACCACCGCCAATGTTGACTTTTAGGGGAACCAAACCCCCCTCTCTTCCCTCAGTGTCAAACACACACACACCTCTCTCTTTGTTTTTCTTTTTTGGGTAATTGTTTTCTTTTGCTCTCCTACTGTCTAGTTGCTCAGGCTCCCTGCTCCGTCTGGCCCCAGATTAAGACCAATGTTTAATCACTCATACAGAAGTGAGGGGCGGTGAATAAAGGTATCAGACCCGGTTCTTCTCTGCCCCACTGGATTTATATAACTGGTGTGTTTGAGTGGAAGGACTCTGGTCTGGCAGGTGTTTGGCCTATTTACATGAACAAGCCCCCCTCTCCCTCCCCCCAGACCTTCCCCCCAGACAGCGTGTGGACGGGAGGAGGAAGCTTTGTGTCATCCTTTATTCCAGCTCTCCCTAAGTGCGGGCGGCTGAAAGAGTGCAGGCTGAGGTATCAAAGGCTGGGGGAGTGCCCCCCCCCCCTCCCTCAGGGAGCACGCTGGGGGGGATTAGTCACAGGCCCTTCCAGCCATGGCTTTATGCTGCAGCCGGGCAAAGGGCTTTCACCTCCTCTTCAGAAAGGGACCACTGTGTATGAGTGTGTGTCTCCCCCCACACACACAAACTTTATGTCCTTTATTGCACCTCTTCAGCCTTTGTTTTGACTAGCACTCTAGTGTGCGAGTATTTCAGTCTCCTTGTCTGTCTCAGTCCCTGTCTATCCCTATATGTCACTCTCCCTGCCTGTCTCTCCCTGCCTGTCTCTCCCTGCCTGTCTCTCCCTGCCTGTCTCTCCCTGCCTGTCTCTCTCAGTCCCTGTCTGCCTGTCTGCTCTCAGTCCCTGGCCTGCCTCTCTGGTGCTCCAGGTCCGCTGCTCCCTGTCCTGACTTGGTGGGTGGGAGGTGTTGGAACATAAGGCATCAGTCAGCAACACCAACATGAACTCCTGTGCTTGCCTCCAGGACGAGGTGTCGCGTGGGTCTGAGCTGAGCCTCGCAAATGTGAGCAGAAACTCTGCCTTTCAACACTTTGCCTTTAATCACCAGGAACACATACCAACCTTTTGGTGGACACGGCCTCGGGCTAATTAGCTTGGCTTAGGCTTTGCTCACATTTGCTGGCCAGCTAAAAATGCAACACCTATTCCTAGAGTGAGATGTCTCTTGTGCAATGGCTCACTGGCCCGTTCGATTGGACTTCCTGTTTTTCCTGCGGATTCCAGGAAGGATTGTGACATCACAGGTGTGTACTACGTGGTGATGTCATCCTGCTGAGATTCCAAGAAGAAACCAGGGTCTGACTGGGGGGGGGGATGGAAGGACAGAGCCACAGAGCGACTGAGAAGTTAACTAGAAGCAGCAGCCAATTATAAATGGGAAGTATTTTCATGTGGGAGGTATGTTCTGTTTGAGAGTCTCTGCTGCAGCAGTGTGGCTAGGGGTGAGGGGTGGGGGGTAGGTTGTAGTAATGAGAGGTTTAGAGACTAGCTGAAGGGAATCAGTACTCTATCAAATATCCCCCAGTGGTACAGCTAATGATCACGTACACTACTTGATGTGGCTAAGTGGGCTGCCAGTGATGAGATGTGTGTGTGTGTGTGTGTGTGTCTGAACATCTTTAAACAAGCTATTTGCTTTGTTGACAGCTACAGTAGACTCTTCTGGAAAGCCTTCTTTAACAAGCCTTGTTGGAGGTCCTAAACCGTCGCTCTAAGCCTGATTTCTCCTCCTGGTTGTCCTAGCGAGGGGACGCCCATCCCCACTCACCTCCCACACCTGGGTAGCAGCGAAGGGGCCCATCACAGCGGCCTCTTCCCCACATCCGGCTGAGGCCTGAAGAGAGGCTGCCAGGGGCTGTCCCAGTGAACCGATATTAGCATACTGATACTAGTCACTTCCTCCTAGTCAAACCTGCATCTCACCAAACCTGTGGTAGGCTTAGATCGGTTTACCTCCAGTAGGCTTCTATCAGATCACCTCCAGTAGGCTTCGACATGATCACCTCCAGTAGGCTTCGACATGATCACCTCCAGTAGGCTTCGACATGATCACCTCCAGTAGGCTTCGACATGATCACCTCCAGTAGGCTTCGACATGATCACCTCCAGTAGGCTTCGACATGATCACCTCCAGTAGGCTTCGACATGATCACCTCCAGTAGGCTTAGACATGATCACCTCCAGTAGGCTTAGACATGATCACCTCCAGTAGGCTTAGACATGATCACCTCCAGTAGGCTTAGACATGATTACCTCCAGTATGCCTCTATCCAATAAACTGCGGTAGGCTTAGATATGATGACCTGATTCAGAGCACCTCAATGTCCAGATGAACACGATGGAGATCTAAAACACCCCAACCACAGGGTAGCCAGGGTAACGGTAGGGTAACAGTAGACTGCTGCAGGTTTGTTTTCCAGCATGGAGAGAAAGAGAGGCAGGTAGTGAGCGTTACTACAGCAGCCTGCTTCTCCTCATCCCCCTCTCCTCTCCTGGGAGAGGTTGAAAATAGAAAACCAGGATACTACACTACTCTGTCCTCCCCACCCCCATCCTCAGCCCGCTAACCTCTAGCTGTACTCTTGCTGTAAGCTGCGTTACACACCATGTTTACTACTTGCGGTCTCTCCCTCCCTCCCATGGACACACACACAGGGAGGGAGGGGGGTGTGTGTGTGTGACACACATCTCTGTCCTGTTTGGACAGAGACATAGTAAGCTTCTGTGTTAGCCTGATCAAGCCCCACCTCCTTTCATCCTCCGGTTGCCCCGGGAGACGAGGCGGACTCTGCTGCTGTACCATGTGGTGGAAATGCTGCTCCCTACCTCTCCCTTCTTTCCTTCCTTCCTCCCCCCCTCCCTCACTTCCCTGCCTCCTTCCTCCCCTTTCTCTCTCCACGCCCCCCCCCCCCCCTATTCTCGCTCCTTCCTTTCCATCCCGGCCTCTCTCCTTTTCCCCTGTTTTCCTAGCGCTCCTCCTTGCTTCTCTCCTTCATCCCCTTTATCTCTCCATCCCCCTCTTTCCCCCTTCCCCTCTTTTCTTTCACAACCACTCTCTTCTTCCTCTCATCTCTTTTTCATCTCTCCCCCCTATACTTTTCTCTCTCCTTCTCCCCCTCTTCCTCCTCCCCCCTCCCTCCCTCCCCCCGTCCCTCCCTCCTCCCTCTCTGTCTCATGTTCTGCTTGTTTACATCTTGGCTCTGTGGTTGACGCGTAGGGGTGGGTGTGTGGCTGACGTGAATCGGAGGGGGGAGGGATGTGTTTGCCTGCCTGCCCGCCCTCCCGGCTGTGTGTGTATGTTTGTGTGTGTGTGCGCGCATGTGCGCACACGTGTGGGTGTATCGTGCGTTTGTGTGCTTCTGTATACATGCATGTGTGTGTGTTCATGGCTGTTTGCCTGTTTGTGTGTGAGCTGCATTTCCTGCCCAAGGCAGAGTTGTGATGTCGTTGAGAGCTACTATTCCCCGCCCCCTGCCCCTACTATGCCCTGCCCCCTGCCCCGTTCTGTCACCTAGCAGCCTGGAAGGGGGAGGTGTAATGCTAAGGGAGGGAGAAACTCAGAGAGACAACGAGATGGGTTAGAAAGAGAGAGAGAGATTGAGCGATATGGGGAAGAGAGAGACATGGGGAGAGAAAGTGAGAGAGATGTGGGAGGGCGAGAGAGTGAGTGAGTGAGTGAGAGAGAGATGGGGAAGAGAGTGAGTGAGAGAAAGGGATGGGGAAGAGAGTGAGTGAGAGAGAGAGATGGGGAAGAGAGTGAGTGAGAGAGAGAGATGGGGAATAGAGTGAGAGTGAGAGAGAGATGGGAGAGAGGATGCCTTGTGTTGCAGCTGACGTGTCCTCCCCTACCTGGCTTCATCCGCTCCAGTGTTGACAGCAGGTTTGCTGGCAGCTCGTAACCACAGCTCTGATCAGTACGACATGTACCATGCTAAATAAAGTTACCCTGACACTATGGACTGCACGCGTGCATTGTGTTGTGATCTCATCACTGGCCGGCAGTGCGTTGACCTGGAGGTGTGTGTGTGTGTGTGTGTGTGTGTGTGTGTGTGCACACATGCGTGAGTGTAGCGTCTTAGACAGCAGCTGCCCTACAAACTGGGACCGAAGGGCTTGGCATGACTGCAGTACTACACGCAGCTATAAATAAAGATGAAATGACACGCCCCCCTCACTCCTTCTCTCTCTCTCTCTCTCTCTCTCTCTCTCTCTCTCACTCTCTCACACACACACCTACCTTCTATGCTATGCTGTGAGGATGAACAGCACAAAAAGACTGACAAGTGATGAGAAGCCCCAGGGATGCTGACTTGGCCCTCCCCTCTCCTGCCCTGAGGGCATCTGGTCGGGGGTCGGGGGGGGGGGCAACTGGCATAAGGTGGGCTAGGACAGATAATAAGCCTGTATTTGGGACATGGCATTGATTGAAGGAGATTAGAGAGAGCGTATTTCTATGCCTGCGTGTGTGCGTTTGATGTGGTGGCTGAGACCGCCCTCTCTGGGTGGGACGAATCAGCTTAGTGGCGAGGCTACAGAGGAGACAACAGGACTCTTAGCAGGCCAGACGTGGAGAGACCCTGACAGTGCGAGAGAGAATCCGCGTGCGTGTGACTGTTTTTGAGGGATGGTGTGTGAGATAATGGTGTGAGAGTGTGTGTGTGTGTGTGTGTGAGAGAGTGTGTGAGAGAGAGCGTGTGTGTTTGTGTGAGAGAGAATGTGTTTGTGTGTGTGTGTGTGAGTTAAGGCTCAGGGCCGTCGGTAGCTTTCGGCACCTCATCATGACAGCAGGGAGACAGAAATGGAGAGAGAAGTCGAATGAGTCAGCAGCAAAGAGATTAGACACACACATACACACTGTCGTTTCTGACATGTGTGTGTGTGTGTGTAGATAATTGTGGTTCTCAGTCCACAGATGAATCAGGAAGAATGTAGGGCAGGTATCAGTAATGTTATGAGGCCGGTCTGCTAGTCTCTCGTTACCCAGCTCTCCACAGCTGCTGCAGCTCTGCAGGAGACTTCCGGCATGTTCCGGATGGACGAGGCAGCAGGCCTTATCATATCTCTCCTTGTCTGTGCTCCGCAGGACGAAGCGTTTGGGGGTTTTGGTACCGTCAGTGAACACAGCAGAGTACAGAGCCCAGTGCATGCTGCAGAGGGTAAGCACACGCACACACACACACACACACACACACACACACACACACACACACTGATGGATATGAGTGTGTGTGTGAGAGTAAATGCACATGGGGAAAAAGTGTACACTTGTGTTTTCTTCTGTTACCGTCTTACCGAGTGTGTGTGTGTGTGTGTGTGCGCGCGTCCAGGTCCTCCATGGCAGGAGAAGAAGCCCAGAGGCCGGCCCCCCAGAACGCCGACTGCCCAAAAAGCAGCATTGGGCCTCGTCCCCCCTTCCTCCTCCCCTTCCTCCTCCTCTTCCTCGCCAGCCATGGGGCGACCGGATGGCGCTGAGCAGCCGGGTCAGAAGGTGAAGCGTCTGCCCGGCAGGCCCCCTGGCTCCGGGGAGAAGAAGCGGGGGCGACCGCCCACCGTGGGCACCCAGAGACCCTGGCACCCCGGGGAGGAGGGCAGGCCGGCCGGGCCGGAGCAGGAGGACAACGAGGACAAGGACAGGAAGTGGTCCAAGCGGACGCCGCTGGGCTCGGTCCAGCAGCAGGACCCCGAGGCGAAGGGCGGCGACGCCAAGCTGACCAAGCTGAAGCGCCTCCGCGAGGTGAAGCTCAGCCCGCTCAAGTCCCGCCTCCAGGCCATCGCCAGGAAGGGCGTGGCCGCGCCGGGCGTGCCGCGACGCCGACGCGGGCGGCCGCCCTCCGCCGAGCGCCTCAAAGCTCAGGCCGCCGCCCAGGCCTCGGGCCTGGAGGGGAACCACAAGGCTGCGAGGGGGAGAGACTCCCACCCTCCCCTGAGCCCGGAGCCCCCCTCGCCAGCCACCTCGCCGCCGGCCTCCCCGTCCCCCTCCAGGCTGGGCCGGCCCCTGGGCCTGCGGCAGAGCCCGCGGCACATCAAGCCGGCCAGGATGGTGCCGCCCGCCAAGCGCACAGACGCCACCATCGCCAAGCAACTGCTGCAGAGGGCCAAGAAGGGGGTGCAGATGAAGAAGCTGCTGGGGAACGAGGCGGCGGCCATCGGGGCGCCGGGGGCGGCGGGCGGCGAGGGCGGCATCCGCCGCAGGAGGCGGACCCAGCTGAAGAACATCCGGCAGTTCATCATGCCGGTGGTGAGCACCGTGTCGCTGCGCATCATCAAGACGCCCAAGCGCTTCATGGAGGACGAGGGCGGCTTCGGGGCTCCGCCCCCCCACGTGAAGGTGCCCAGGTTGGAGGCGCCCCCTTCCGTCGTCGCGGCGGCGGCAACCGCCCCCCCTCCCTCCTCGGCCTCCCCCGTCCAGGCCTCCTCAGCCTCCAACGCCGGGACGCCCACCCCTTCCGACTCCCTCCCTCCCCCGCCGGCCCCCTCCGCCGCTGCCCCCACGCCTGGCGCCCCGCCCCCGGCGGCCGGCATGCTGGCCAGTGGCGGCGCCACCAACGGCCGGTTCAGCAGCAGCGCGGCGTCCTGCGGCTCCATGTCCCAGCACTCCTCCCAGCTGTCCTCGGCCGAGTCATCCCGCTCCAGCAGCCCCAGCCTGGACGACTCGTCGTGCGACTCCCAGGCCTCGGAGGCCACGCAGGCCCCGTCGGAGGCCGAGCACCACCACGGGCGCGGGCGCTCCTCCTCCCCCCAGGCGGAGCTGCACGCCTCGCGGCCCCCCTCGCCTCCCTCGGAGCCGGAGGTTCTGGTGGAGCGGGGCCGGCGAGGTCGGAGAGGCCAGGGGTCGGGGCGGGGCAGCGTCGGGGGGCGGGGCAGGGGCATCCTGACCAGTGGGAAGAAGAAGGCCATCATCAGCCCCGCCACGGGGGTCCTCATGTCCTCCTCCGCCCTGGCCGCCTCCCAGCAGGCCTCCTCCACCGCCTCCTCTTCCTCGTCCCCCCCCGCCCCCCCCGCTCCTCACCCCCCCTCAGCCGCCCCAGTCCGCCGCCGCCAACGCGGGCGGCCCCGTCAGCGAGCACCACTCCCAGTCCCCCTGGATCCTGCCGCACCCCATCGCCCCCTTCCTGCAGACCCCGGCCTCGCTGGACAAGCGAGGGGGCAGCAGGTCCATCCTGAGGGAGCCCACGTTCCGCTGGACCTCCCTGGCTCGCTCCCAGCACCACTACTTCTCCTCCGCCAAGTATGCCAAGGAGGGCCTGATCAGGAAGCCCGTCTTCGATAACTTCCGCCCGCCGCCTCTCACCGCCGAGGACGTGGGCCTGATGCCTGGCGGGGGCGGGGCCGGGGGCGGGGTCACGCCAGGGGGCTTCCCAGCCCAGGGAGGGGGGTCCGGGTCCGGCTCCGGCTCCGGCTCGCGCCTCTTCTCCCCCCTCCACCACCACCATCACCAGCCCCCATCCTCAAGGTTCGAGCCGCCCCCTCTCCAGAAGCGCAGTCTGCTGCGAGCCCCGCGCTTCACCCCCAGCGAGGCCCACTCCCGGATCTTCGAGTCCGTCACCCTGCACTCTTCTTCGGGCAGCAGCCCCGGGTCGCTGTCCCCCCTCCAGACCTCCAGCTCGTTACGGTCAATCAGACGCAAGAAGAGGCGGGCCCTGGGAACTTTGCGCAGCCAGCCACGGTCCCCGTCGCACTCCATGACCCGGCGAAGCAGCCAATCAGGGGGCCAGGCGTCCGGGCGGGGGGCGTCGGATCTGCCGGGGATGGGGGGCTCTGTGTCCGGCTCTCTGCCCGTGGCGGGGGGCGGGGTGGGGGCGCCCCCCAACCCTCTAGTCACTAGTGCCTTAACTCCTGCCTCCTTCAGCACCTTCTCCAGCCCCGGGGCCCTGGGCCTGCCCTCGCACGCCTCCTCCGACAGCAGGAGGGCGGCTGCCGGCATGGCTTCTTCCTCCTCCCAGCTCTTCCCTCTGTTTGCTTCCAGCTCACAGGAGCCAGGCCGGGGGGGCGGGGGGAGGGCCGAGGGGGGCAGGAGCGCCACGGCCCCCAAGGAGAAGGACAGGGACATGGAGAAAAGCAGGGAGCGAGAGAAGGAAAACAAGAGGGAGGGGAGGAAGGAGTGGGAGAAGAGGGGAGGGAAGGTCTCCACGCCCGACGCCTCGCCTAGCCCCGCCTCCAGCCTGTTCTCCGCCGAGGGAAGGGAGACGGACGACTGCATTTCATCCCTCGCTCCAAAAAAGACTCCCGGCCGAAAGAAGCCGGCATCCGTGGACTCTTCCTCCACCGAAACTCCGCCCACCGACAAGGGGGCGCTCCAGACCCCTCCCCCCTCCCTGTCCAAGGGTCGTCTGACCAAGAAGGGGCGGCCCTCAGAGAGGGGGGCAGACCCAGAGTTGGAGGACCAGGAGAGGGAGAAACCAAGTGCCCCAACCCAGCCAGCGGGTGGCGTCCCTGGGCAGGCGCAGGGCAGACAGGCCCCCGCCCCGTCTCTTTGCTCCATGCTGGCCCATGCAGACAAGCAGCCGGTGGCTGACAAGAGTGTGGCACGCGTGCTGAGGAAGGCTAAGGACCAACTGTTCAGTATCGAGAAGATCAAGTCCCTCAAACCCCCCGACCAGCCTAAAGCCCAGGTCTGTCTCCTCTGCTCTCTCTCTCTCTCTCTCTCTCTCTCTCTCTCTCTCTCTCTCTCTCTCTCTCTCTCTCCCTCTCCCTCTCTCTCTCTCTCTCTCTCTCTCTCCTCATCTCTCCTTCTCTGACTCATCCTGCCCTCCCTTTCTTCTTGCTCTCCACCTCATCGTCTTGTTTTTGCTCTCCCTATCTGCATCTCTCACGTCGCAGACTTCCCTTTGATATTGACACTTGTGTGGGTTTATCTGAACTCAGTTGATCCTGGTTGGTGTCTCACCCTGGCCGTACACGCCCCAGTACTGTGACTCTGAATACTCCCTAAAGAGTTATTACTCAGAGTGAAACCTGTTGACAGGAAAGTCCCAGAAAGGGGGTTATGTTAGGGGAATTCTGGCAACCTCATGCATTATGCAGCGAGAGTCTCAGGGACTGGTCTGAAAGTTCCTTTGTGTAAAAAAACACTCAAAACGATCAACCCAACCCAGGCACCGGTACTGAGGTGACTGTGTCATGCGAGGGGGTGCGTTCGTTTTCATACTTTCGTGGCTGTGTGTTTCAAACCGTTGACGACAGTAAAGACGTGGAGCTGAGGCTCTCCTCCCCTGTGGCAGATATGCACATCACATGTGAACCTTAACTTCTCTATTTCCGAACATGTCCATATCTGAACTTCTCTATCTCGACACATATCTATATCTTTGCTTCTCTTATTAATACATACACATATCCTTACTTATATTTTGAAATATATATCTGACTTTTCTTTATTTAAACATCTGTACCTTTACATCTGACTTCTCTAGATGTAAATATATCAATTATATTTATTTCTCCATATCTAAATACATCTGCATCTGAATGCATCTGTGGACTTCTCCACATCTGAACACGTAGCTGCAGTAGCTGTGTTGTGCTATTTCTACGTTCTGCCCTGTTCCAGCGCACAGATTTGGACAGACAGGATCAGACTGTGCTGTGTGTCCTGTCTAGCCTCCATGTGGTTGTTGACGTGTGTGTGTGTCCAGGGTCAGGAGAGCGATTCGTCCGAGGCGTCCGTCCGCGGCCCTCGCATCAAACATGTGTGCCGGCGTGCGGCCGTGGCGCTGGGGCGGAACCGGGCCGTGTTCCCTGACGACATGCCCACCCTCAGTGCCTTGCCCTGGGAGGAGAGGGAGAAGATCCTGTCTTCCATGGGGAACGACGGTGAGAACCACAACCACCCCTAGAATCGCATCAGAACCACAGCCATGCTAGAATCACATTAGAACCAAACCACACCCAGACAATTGATAGTGATTTAGCCCACAAGGCCGCTTTACTTATCAAAACTAAGTTAAGTTTGGATGAACTTGTGTACTGTGGTTGCTTTGGTGATTATCAAACGTAGAGCACAATGCACTCCATTCTTAACACAAAGGTTTAGGCTGCCATCTCTCTTGAGTAGATCAGTATTTTCTTGGGTCTCATTCACTTCCTGCTTCCAAACACCCTGGCTCTGTAGACAAATCATCAGTGGCGGGTTCAGAGGAGGCGGAGCCACAGTCCCCGCCCATCAAGCCGGTGACCCGCAACAAGTCTCTGCAGGAGGCCCCGCCCAGGAAGGGGCGTCGGTCTCGTCGCTGCGGCCAGTGCCCCGGCTGCCAGGTGCCTGAGGACTGTGGTGTGTGCACCAACTGTCTGGACAAGCCAAAGTTTGGGGGACGCAATATCAAGAAGCAGTGTTGCAAGTGAGTCTGGTGGCGATGTTGTAGGTGGTGAGAGTGAAAGAGTGAGTGAGTGTGTGTGAGAGAGTGTGAGTGACAGAGTGTGATTGAGAGAGTGTGAGTGAGAGTGTGTGTGAGAGAGAGTGTGAGAGTGTGTGTGAGTGAGAGAGAGAGTGTGTTTGAGAGTGTGTGAGTGTGTGTGTGTGTGTGTGAGAGAGAGTGTGAGAGAGACAGTGTGTGTGTGAGAGTGTGTGTGAGAGAGTGTGTGTGAGAGAGTGTGTGTGTGAGAGTGTGTGTGAGAGAGAGTGTGTGTGAGAGTGTGTGCGTGGGTCTAAAGTGGTGTCTCCTCTTCTCCCAGGGTGAGGAAGTGTCAGAACCTCCAGTGGATGCCTTCCAAGATGATCCTCCAGAAGCAGGGCAAAGGTCAGCCACGTCCTCACTCCCATCAATCTCTCTGTCTGTCTGTGGGTCTCCTCGTCTTTCTCTCCTCGTCTATCTTTCTCTCTCTCTCTCTCAGCCACTTCCTCACTCCTATCGCTCTGTTTCCCTCTCTCTATCCTTGTATCTTTCTTCATTTATTTTTCTCTTTCTCTCACTCACTCTCTCTCTCTTGCTCCCCTCTATCTCTATATCTGTGTCTTGTTCCTCATCTCTCTCTGAAGAAAGCTTTTATCTGTTTCATCCTTCAGGCAAGAAAGACAAGAAGAAGAAGCTCACCGATAAGAAGGAGGGGCTTGTGAAAGGGCCAATAACAGAGTCCGGTCTCAAGACGGCCACGCCCATTCTGAAGGAAGAGCCTCCACGCAGGAAGAGTGAGACTCCTCCCCCGAAGGCAGGCGAGGAGAAGCAGTCGTCTCCACCCTCCACCCCGAGCGAGCCCCCTCAGCCCCCCAGCTCAACCCCCACCCCTGCCCAGACACCAGGCTCTACCCTAGAGGCAAAACAAGCGCCACCCCCAACCAACCAGAGCACTAAGAAAGGACCGAAGTCACAGCAGCCCACCCCTCCCTCCTCTTCCTCCTCTTCCTCCTCCTCTTCTTCCTCCTCTTCCTCCTCTTCCTCCTCCTCTTCTCCGTCCCAGAGCTCCCCGTCTCCTCCTGCCCAATCCCAGCTGCCCTCCCAGCAGCAGCAACGCCCTTCACCCAATCAGGCGCCGCCAAAAAAGGATGCCCTGCCCAAGGTCCCGCCCTCAGAGCCTAAGAGGAAGCCCCAGCCACAACCCGGTCTGGCCACACCCCCACCAGACACAGGTCAGAGAACTGTCCAGAGATCCATGCTAATTGTTGTTGTTGAGGTTTTAGGGGTGTATTTGATTCGTACCACCTGATGTGCCTGTGTGGGTGTGACTGACACTTCAGGACCAACAGAAAGGCTCAAAGGGGAGGCTTGTGCCCACCTTGTGCACAGTGATCAACCGTGGCAGTGTAACATCACATTCTTATTTGTCTTGTTGTCATGTGGGCCTACTGTTACTGACCCTCCTCCCTCCCTCTGTATGTCCGCTCCACCCCTCCGTGCAGCGTACGAGTCGAATCCGCAGCACCTGAAGAAGTCGTCGGGGCGCTCCCTCCCCTCTCCCCCTCTGAAGCCCAGGCAGAAGGAGCGGGAGAGGGAGAAGGAGAAGGCCCCCGCCCCCAGAGCCCTGAGCAGCAGCCGGGCTTTAAACTGGCAGAGCACTCCCTCGGGGGGGCGGCCCTGGCCCCGGGCGCCCTGGGACGGAGTGCACCGCATCCGACTGGACTTCCAGCGCCGGGCCGCTGAGCCGGACAGGGTGTGGCAGGCCGGCGGGCTCAGCCTCCTCACCTCCACGCCCATCACGCCTCGCGTCATCTGCTTCCTGTGCGCCAGCAGTGGCAACGTCGAGGTGAGGGGGAGGGGGGTTCTGTAAATACCTATTGACATTAAACAGCAATCAAAGTAAACATCAATATTTGATATGCATGGATGGTGGGGGGGAGACTGGGTGTTTAGCAAGCACACTAACACACACTAGCACACACTAACACACACTCTGACGGCCTCGCTCTCTTCCTCTCCAGTTTGTCTTCTGCCAGGTGTGCTGTGAGCCCTTCCATCTGTTCTGCCTGGCCGAGGCAGAGCGCCCCCTGGAGGAGCAGAGGGAGAACTGGTGCTGCCGGCTGTGCCGCTTCTGCCAGACTTGCGGAAGGCAGCACCAGAAGACCAAAGTAAGTCCGGTCATCCTGGGACTAGGTGGAACTGGGTGGTACTGGGTGGTACTGGGTCTAGGTCGTAGTGGGTCTGCTCCATTATGATCTTGGTCCTATCTGGGTAAGGATGGAGGACAGTGTGATTGACTGCAGGAAGCTGTTATCCAAGGATGAAGCTTCCCCCCTTGCAGCTCTCAAACATGCTGAGAGAAAGCTACAAGTCCAAAGTGAATGAATTACTCGTCGGTGACGTTCAGAAACTGACCGAATCTGTTGGTATTTTTCCGTAGGTATTAATAGATTGTTGAGGTATTTTTCCATGACCTCATCAGCCTGCTCAGACAGTTGTGCATAGCTGTAGACATCAGCTGTTGTCTGGCTGGCCCTGTGGTTATGAATGAGGAAACAGAGCCCATTCTCAGTGGTCTAACCTCTCTGACATCTCTCTCTCCCCCCCTCTCTGACATCTCTCTCCCGCTTTCTCGCTCTCTCTCTCTCTCCCTCTCTCCTTCTCTCTCTCTCTCTCTCTCTCTCTCTCTCTCTCTCTCTCTCTCTCCCCCTCTCTCTCTCCTTCTCTCTCTCTCTCTCTCTCTCTCTCTCTCTCTCTCTCTCTCCCTCTCTCCCTCTCTCCCTCTCTCTCTCTTTCTTTCTTTCTCTCTCTCTCTCTCTCTCTCTCTCTCTCTCTCTCTCTCTCTCTCTCTCTCTCTCTCTCTCTCTCTCTCTCTCCCTCTCTCTCTCTCTCTCTCTCTCTCCCTCTCTCCCTCTCTCTCCCTCTCTCTCTCTCTCTCTCCCCTACAGCAGCCTCTGCTGGAGTGTGATAAGTGCCGTAACAGCTACCACCCCGAGTGCCTGGCCCCCAACCACCCCACCGCCCCCACCAAGAAGAAGAGAGTCTGGGTGCGTACGCACACACACACACAAGCGTGTCTCCATGATCACCACCAACCTCCTCCAGACCTCCATCCTCTCTCCCTCTGCAGGGGTGACTGTACTAACACTCCCGTGGTGTGTGTGTGTGTCTAGGTGTGCACCAAGTGTGTTCGCTGTAAGAGTTGTGGAGCCACCAAGCCCGGGAAGGCGTGGGACGCCCAGTGGTCACATGACTTCTCGCTTTGTCACGACTGTGCCAAACTCTTTGCTAAAGGTGAGTCGCCAGGGTGCCGCAGAAGTGCAATACCCACACGGCCCTGAGTGGCGCTGAACTAAAACAACCCTGAAACACCAACCAGAATTGAATATAGATAGAACTACAATACCCACAAAGCTGAGTAATGCTGAACTTCTGAACAAGCTGAACACATCCCTGAGATACCTGATGTATTTCTGCACGTGTGTGTGTGTTGCCCAGGTAATTTCTGCCCGCTGTGTAACAAGTGCTATGACGATGACGACTTTGACAGCAAGATGATGCAGTGTGGCCGCTGTGACCACTGGGTGCACTCCAAGTGTGAGGGCCTGACAGGTGAGAGACACTGGGGGGGCAGGGGGAGGAGGGGGTGACAGGTGAGAGACACTGGGGGGGCAGGGGGAGGAGAGGGTGACAGGTGAGAGACACTGGGGGGTCAGGGGGAGGAGGGGGGAGGAGGGCCTGACAGGTGAGAGACACTGGGGGGTCAGAGGGAGGAGGGGTGACAGGTGAGAGACACTGGGGGGTCAGGGGGAGGAGGGGGTGACAGGTGAGAGACACTGGGGGGTCAGAGGGAGGAGGGGGTGAGTGATGATGTGTGTTGACGGCATATCAGAGAGTGATGACAAGCGCAGGATGAGTGGGCTAACAAGTCTCTCGCTCTTTCTCCTTTTCTCTTTCTTCTTTCTCTCCCTCTCTCTTTTTCCATCTCTCTCAATGTCTGTCTCCTCTCTCTCTTTATCCCGTTCTCTCTCCTTTCTCTCTCCATGTCCCTCTCTCCTTCTCCCTCTCTCTGTCTCTAGATGAGATGTACGAGTTAATGTCCAAGCTGCCAGAGAGCGTGGCCTACACCTGCACCCACTGTACGGAGTGCCCCCCGGCCGAGTGGAGGACTGCCCTGGAGAGGGAGCAGCAGGCTGGGATCCGACAGGTCCTCACGGCCCTGCTCAACTCCCGCACCTCCACACACCTGCTGCGCTACCGCCAGGTGAGGCTGCACACACACACACACGCGCGTGTCCACACACCTGCTACACAGGCTGTCTCTCACACACACACACGCGTATCAACATATCTGCTACCACACACACACACACGCACACACACACACACACACCTGAGCCTCGGACACATTAGAAGACATGTACCATTTACAACACATGCTCACACACACACTCCTCCGCTCCGTCCTCCGCCCCCTCCTCAGGCGGTGATGAAGCCCCCAGAGCTGAACCCAGAGACGGAGGAGAGGCTCCCCTCCCGGAGGTCCCCCGAGGGCCCCGACCCCCCCGTCCTGACCGAGGTGGGGCCCCCCAGCGACTCCCCCCCAGACCTGGAGTCCGTGGAGAAGAAGATGGACCGAGGGCTCTACAAGTCTGTGGTAAGTTCCACTCCGCACTTACACGCATAAACACACGCATGCACACACATTTTGTCCGTCCATCCCTGTGGGGACTCAGAATTCAATCCCATTAAAAATTCAGTTTCCCCCAACCTCTAACATTAGCTGCAAACCTAACCTTAACCCCAAATCGACGCCTAACCATATCTCTTAACCTTAACAATAAAACTATACTTAACTCCTAACCCCAGCCCTTAACCCTTAATGTCATTCTAGCACAACCGTAACCCTAAACCCCTAAACAACCCTAGAAGTAGCAACGAAAGAAAAATTGATTTCTGTTCCCCACAAGGCTATTAAAACAAAGCCAATACACACATACGCCCACATGGACATACACTCTGATCTGAACAGTGTGCCACCCGCCAGCTAGCCAGGTGCACTCGGTTTGTTGTTCACAGGTGAGAGGAGATCACAGCCTCACACCTCCTGCACACAATGTCACCCTGCGGGAGAACATAACACAGACAGGCCTGTGTGAGAGTGTGTGTGTGTGAGAGAGAGTGTGTGTGTGTGTGTGGCGAGGAGGAGGGAGGTAGCTGACGAGAGAAGGCTGGGAGGGGAGGAAGGGAGGAGAGAGGTTCACTGAAAGGACACTTGTAACTTTCCGCGTGTGTGTTTCAGCTGGAGTTCAGTGATGACATTGTGAAGATCATCCAGGCAGCCATGAACAGTGATGGAGGCCAGCCAGAGAACCGCAAGGCCAACAGCATGGTCAAGAGCTTCTTCACACGGGTCAGTGACGACACCCACTTGCACACACCTGGGGCCTCTGTCTGGCCAGGGTGAACTGAATCAAATGCGCCTAAAGTAATCAGGCTGGTGTTAATTATGCTGCTATGGTTAACAACCACATTCCTCCCCCCCTTTACTTCTCTCTCTGTTACAGCAAATGGAGAGGGTCTTCCCTTGGTTTAAGGTGAAGGAGTCCAGCTACTGGGAAAGTCACCAAGTCTCCCCCAAGTGAGTGTCTCTCAGGTCCTTGTGTTTCCTCTGCTGGGTTTCTGTGTGTGTGTGTGTGTGTGTGTGTGTGTGTGTGTGTGTGTGTGTGTGTGTGTGTGTGTGTGTGTGTGTGACATGGGACAATCTTTCGAGGTGTACACACGGTCACATCAAGGATTCACTCTGAGATGATGTGCTGAATTAGTAATGTTGCTGAAGCTGATAGGGTTTCGATGGGGAGGAGGGGTGTTAGACCTGGTTGCTATGAGGTGGCTCGGCTTGAGGGGCTGGAGGAGGAGTTAGCTGAGATCTATAGGGAAGGGCGGGGGGGGGGGGGAGAGACCCCTCCACTTAGCTCTGCATCAGCTGTCTAGCCCTGCTTGGAGCCTTCAGTGTGTCTCTCTCTCCCTGTCTGTATTCATCATGCTCTTTCTCACCATGTTTCCTTTCTTCCTCTCACACGCTCTCTCTTCTATCTTGTTGTCTCTTTTTCTCACTCTGTCTGTTCTCTGCTCTTTCTCTCACTCTGCTCTTTCTGTCTCTCTCTCACTCTCTCTCTCTCTCTCTCTCTCTCTCTCTCTCTCTCTCTCACACACACACTCACACTCACTCTCTCTCCCCCTCTCAGCAATGTAAGATTACAGCTCCCTGACTCCCAGACAGGCTGTGGTGGACTTGTGGTTAGATAGCTGATCCAGCCCAATTGTTAAACAGCTTGTGTTTCAGGAGGACTTTTGATCAGGATAATCTAGGCTGTGCAGAGTTTAGAGAAGGGTTGAGGGTGTGCGTCTTCTATGCATGTGTCTCATTCATCTGTGTGTGTGTGTGTGTGTGTGTGCAGCAGTGGACTCCTCCCCCACGCTGTCCTGCCCCCCTCCCTGGACCACAACTACGCCCAGTGGCAGGAGCGTGAGGAGCAGTCCCGGGCCGAGCAGCCCCCCCTCATGAAGAAGATCATCCCGGCTCCCCGGCCCAAGACCCCTGGGGAGCCCGACTCCCCCACCTTCCCCGCGCCGCCTCCCCATCTGCCTCCGCCTCCCCCCCTGCTGCATGGTGAGGGCTGCCGGCGCTGTCACAGACTCAGCTCGGGCTCCGCTCTGCTCTCTGTTCTCCTGGTGGTAATGTGTGTGCGTGTGTTTCACTCTGACAGACCTGGGTCGTGAGGACAGTCCTGACGTCCTCCCTCCACCAGGGGTCAGTGACAACCGTCAGTGTGTTCTGTGTCTGAAGTACGGGGACGAGAACACCAACGTAAGTCTCGCCTCTCCACACACACACTCACACACACTCTCACACACACACACTCTCGCACACATATACAAAAACATTCACACTTAAACACACACATATAAAGAGCCTATAAGCAAAGCCTCATCGAATACCCTCTGTGTGTGTGTGTGTGTCTTCAGGAGGGCGGCCGGCTCCTGTACATGGGTCAGAATGAGTGGACCCATGTGAACTGTGCTCTGTGGTCGGCCGAGGTGTTTGAGGATGACGACGGCTCTCTGAAGAACGTCCACATGGCCGTGCACCGAGGGAGGCAGCTGGTGAGGCAGGAGGCCTCTCTAGAGGCAGGAGGGGTTGGGGAAGATGTAGAGAGCTGGCTGTGTAGACCACACATTCATGAATTGGCCATTTCTATAGCTTTTTATTGTCTGACAAGGTCACTTTCTAATGCGTGTGTGTGTGTATGGCCCTCCCTCCCCTCCCCAGCGCTGTGAGAGCTGCCAGAGGCCTGGGGCCACTGTGGGCTGCTGTCTGACCTCCTGCTCCAGCTCCTACCACTTCATGTGCGCCCGGCAGAAACACTGTGTCTTCCTGGAGGACAAGAAGGTCTACTGCCAACGCCACAGGGACCTCAGCAAGGGGGAGGTGAGAGCAAACCTGGTCTGTAGCCCGTGCCTGTCCCGTGTCCACTGTAGTGTCTGGAGCTTGCCTCTGGAGGGAGCCTGTAGTTCCTGTAACCCGCCTCTAGGGGGTGCCTAATCTGCCCTGTGTTGGCTGGAGCACTGCAGACTGTACCCTGCCTCTAGGGGGTGTCACTGTTGTGTTGACTGTAGTTCCTGTACCCTGCCTCTAGGTGGTGTCTGAGGCTGGGTTTGAGGTGACCCGGCGGGTTCTGGTGGACCTGGAGGGGATCAGCCTCAAGAAGAAGTTCCTCACAGGCCTGGAGCCCGAGAATGTGCACATGATGATAGGTGTGTGTGTGCGTGTGTGTGTGTGTGCGTGATAGACACTAGTACCTGTACTCTCCATTTGACTGACCCTCTGTGTGTTTCTGCAGGCTCTTTGACCATCGACTGTCTGGGAATACTGACTGAGCTGTCGGACTGTGAGCGCAAGCTCTTCCCCATAGGATACCAGTAAGGACAACCTGTTTGCAGTCAGATGCACTATATCAGAGTATAGCTTCAGTATACTAATACAGACCAAATCAGGGAAAAATCATGGAATGGTTATGAAAAAATTCATGAATGTCATGTGCTTTTTGTGTGCGTGTGTGTGTCCAGGTGTTCCAGGGTGTACTGGAGTACCCTAGATGCCCGCAAGCGTTGTGTGTACACCTGCAGGATCCTGGTGTGTCGCCCCCCAGTGGTGGACTCTGAGATGTCGGCTCCAGAAGAGAACCGCACCATCGCACACAGCCCTCTCTCAGGTACAGACACACATCAGTAGACATTCTTTTTCCGTGTTATTTATCAGTGTGAAGATGTACAGGGCCTCATGGTGTGTCTCTACCCCCCCCCCACCCCCCAGATAAAGAGCTGTCTCCGTGGTCGGACCCCTTCGACTCCCCCAAGCACTCTGACGCCCTGTCCCCCCCCACTACCCCTAAACTGAGGGTGTACTCCCGCAACAGGCACCCCAGCTACCCCCCCTGTCAGCGATCACCAGGGTCCAGACCTCTGCCCTCTCCAGGTAGACACGCCCACACACACACACACACACACATGCACATCCCATACACACACACACACATACATATACACACACACACACATCCCACACACACACACACACATCCTGTACACACACACATCCTGTGCCCGTCACACACACGGCCACATTGGACCACAGTCCTCCCTCATACCCGTCTCTGTCCTCCCCAGACGGCTCGTCCCAGGCGGTCCATGAGATCGTCACGGTGGGAGATCCCCTGCTGAGCTCCAGCCTGAAAAGCATCGGGTCCCGGCGCCACAGCACCCCTTCGCTGTCCCCGCCGCCGCCGCCCCCCCACACCGCCAGGCTCAAAGGTCCGGCCTCCACCCCGCCAGGCCACACGCGGCCCCTCCCCTCCCAGATGCGCGCCCTCTCCTCCCCCCCACCGTCTCTCTCGCGCCCCTTCTCCTCCCCGCCGCCCGCACACGCCCGGACGCTGTCCTCCCCCTCCGCGTCCCACATGAGAACGCTCTCCTCCCCCCCTCCGCTCATCCCCTCCCCTATGAGGGATCCGGAGAGGGCCCGGGGGACCAGCAGAGACCCGGCGCACAGGGAGGCAGAGAGGATCCGGCAGCCCAGGGGAGAGCACAGCCTGAGGGAGGCAGAGAGGAGCAGGCTACCTAGCAGAGACCCAGGGATGAGGGGGGCAGAGAGAAGCCGGGGGCCTGGCAGAGAGCAGAGTCTCAGGGAGGCCGAGCGGCCCAAAGGTTCCAGAGAGCCAGCCCAGAGGGACTCTGAGAAGAGCAGGCAGCCCAGCAGAGACTTGGGTTTGAAGGACACGGAGAAAGCCCGGCCAGCCAGAGATCCAGCCCTTAAGGAGCCAGAGAAAGGGAGGCTGTTGAGTAGAGACCCCAGTCAGAAAGACACAGACAAGGGTAGGCCTTCCAACAGAGACCCAGGCTTGAAGGAGTCAGAGAAGGGTAGGCCGCCCAGCAAAACCCAAGGTCTCAAGGAAACAGAGAGGGGCAGACAGCCCAGCAAAGACCTAGGGAGAGAGTTTGACAAGAGCAGGCCATCAAGCCAGGCCCAGAGGGACACAGAGAAGGGCAGAGCACCAGGCGGAGACCCAAGCTCCAGGGATTTGGAGAGGGATAAATCATTAAGCAAAGACCCTGGTCCTAGAGAGGCAGAGAGAGGCAGAGCACCTCGAGAACAGAGCCTGAAAGACACAGAGAGGACCAGGCCCTCCAGCAGAGAGCCAGGCCAGAGGGAGGGAGAGAAGGCTAGGCCGTCTAACCGGGACACAGAGAGAGACAAGCTGTCTAACAAAGACCCAGGCTCAAAGGATTCCGACAGGGGCAGGCCACACAGCAAAGATCCAGGCCTGAGAGACATGGAGAAGAGCAGACAGGCTAGTCGAGAGCCAAGCTTGGCCGAGAGGTCTAGACCGGGCGGTGGAAGTAAGAGCCAGAGCCGGGAGGCCAGCTCTGCGAGTCCTGGAGCCCAGCACAGACCCTCCCACGGCCAGGCTGAGAGGAAGGCCGAGGCTGGGGGGAAGGAGGGCATCTCCAGGCAGGCTGCTGGAGAAGGGAAGACCCCCAGGCTGGGCACTGGAGGCCCGGGGTTGGCGAGTGTAGGCCAGGCTTCGCCAATGCTGGGCACAGCCATACTGACCAGCCACCAGAAGGGGGGAAGTGCCAGGACAGAGAAGAGCAAGCAGGCGGGGAAAGACACTGAACAGTCAGGTGGTTTGATGGGGCTGTCTCGCCAGCGCCCCCTCTCCACTTCCACACCCTTGCCCAAGGACGGCACCCCCGCCCCCCTGCCCAAAGACCGGTCAAACCCAGGAAAGGATGGGGCCCCGGTCACTAAGGATTCCGGGAAGCCCGTCTCCCCCCAGCGCACCTACGAGCGGGTCGGAGGGAAGAAGACCCTGGAGTATCCGTCCGGGCCCCCGCCCGCCGCCGCGCTCAAACCACTGTGGTCCTCCAGTACCGTGTCTGAGGATGACATCAGCAGACGAGGCTCCTCGCAGGCAGCGCCGATAACTGTCCCCGCCGCCGGTCACATGACCACCTCGGGCGCCAAAGACAAGCCGACCCGAGGCAGGACGGGTGGGAGCAGGGAGGTCTCCAAGGAGAGGGGGGAGAAGCCCCCCCACAACAGCAACAAGACTCTTCTGCTCAACAACAGCACCAAGGCCACCATGGCCCCCATGGCCCAGACCCCCCCCCAGATCAGCAGCAACAGCAAAGCCCTCCCGGTCACCAACAGCTCCAAGGCGTCTGGGAAGGTGGAGGTGGAGAGGCATGAGAAGGAGGCTGCAGACAGCCGCTCCTCCAGGAACAGGGAGAGGCTGTCCAGCCCGGAGAGGAGACCCAGCCCCAGCCTGGAGCTCTCCTCCAGGGACAAGAAGAGAGCCGTCAAGGCCTCTCAGCCCCAGCTAAAGACGGACCCCAACGGGACCAACACTACCAGCACCACGTCCTCTGACTCCTCCACCACCTCCCTCACCACCACCTCCCCGGCCGGACAGGGTACCGCCAGGCCCCGTGCCTCCTCCCGCCCGCCCCTGTTCTCCTCCGCCAGCAGCTCAGAGAGCTCCGAGTCCGAGAGCCAACCCCACACCGAGCACCCCCCGGCCCGCCCCCAGCGCCGCCTCCTATCCCGCGGCGCGGAGGACGACCGGGAAGGACCCGAGGCGGACCGGCATGACGACCACGCCCTGGAGGATGACGGGAGCCTGGACAAGCACCAGGAGGATGACAGCGACGGATCGGGCTCGGCCAAGCGCCGCTACCCGCGCCGGAGCGCCCGCGCTCGCTCCAACATGTTCTACGGGCTCACGCCCTTCTATGGCGTGCGTTCTTACGGCGAGGAGGACCTCCCGTTCTATGCCAGCGGGGAGGGGCTAGGCCCCGGAGCCGGGGCGGGGGCAGGGAAGAAGAGGAGCGGAGGAGGCAGGAGGTCGGCAGAGGGACAGGTGGACGGGGCCGACGACATGAGCACCTCCTCCTCCTCAGGGGACAGCGCAGAGGAGGAGGAAGGCAGCCTGAACCCCAAGGATCCCTACTACTACAACTTCACCAGGACCATCGTCACCCCTGGGGGGGGCTTGCCCTCCATCGAGGGCATCGACCAGTGTCTGGGGAGGGGCTCCCAGCTGCAGCGCTTCCTGAAGGACGAGGAGGAGGAGGCAGTGAGCCGGGGAGCGTCGGAGGAGGGCCTAGCCCACATGTAAGTACCGCACCTCAGGATGCTATGTAACGCGAACCGCTTAGTCCATTTGTTCAATTCAAATTTGTATTCTAATAGTGCCTGTAGGTACAAGTCATCACATTGGGCCCGACTACTTTCTGAAGTCTCATTTCAGTGTTTCAGCCAAATATTTCCTCCCTTGTCCCGCCTCCAGGAGCTTGAGCCAGCAGCGGATTGGCCAGCTAGACGGTGTGGACGATGGCTCCGAGAGTGACGCCAGCGTGAGCACCAACCCCACCCCGACTACCGCCACCGCCGCCGCTCACCGGCCCACGGGTAAGAGGAGGGGCCGGGATCGCCATGCCGACAAGCGAGAGCAGGAGGCAGGGAAGGAGGCAGAGACCACCAGCCGCGGAGCAGCAGGGGGAGGAAGCAGTAACAGCCGGGACAGCAGGAAGAGCCAGAAGGACAACTGCCTCCCGCTAGGAGCCGTCAAAGGTCAGGGGTCACAGGGTCAGGACCCCCTGGAGGCCCAGCTCTCCCTCAGCACCGACCTGCTCAAGTCTGACTCGGACAACAACAACAGTGACGACTGTGGCAACATCCTGCCCTCTGACATCATGGAGTTTGTCCTCAACACTCCCTCCATGCAGGCCATGGGGCAGCAGGCCGAGCCCTCTTCCTCAGACATCCTGTTTGAGGACTTCCCCCAGCCGCTGGCGGGGGCGGAGCCTGTGGAAGGGGGCGTGGCGGGGGTGGAGGAACCGTACGGACTTCCTCTGGAGTTGCCTTCGGACCTGTCGGTTCTGACGACCCGCAGCCCCACTGTGAGCAGCAGCCAGAACCACTCAGCCCTGCTCTCGGACGGACCCGACCGCTCCATGCTCGCACTTTCCTCCAATTCCGAAGGACTGCCGGGGGAGAAGGGCGGGGACAAGAAGAGGGGCGGTGCCGGGGTGTCTCCTGACAGCCTTTCAGATACGGGGAGCAGAGAGTCCCAGGTGACCGAAGGTCACATGACACCCGAGCATTTCATCCCAAGCCCTGCCATTGGTCAGGTGGTGGATGGGGGCAGTAACCAGGATGTGACCAGGAGCTCTGGTACCCCAGGCCTACCCAGCTCTCCCTCCCTGCCCCTCCAGGGCCAGAAGTATCTTCCAGCCACCGCCAGCCCTGGGCCTTGCCCAAACCCTGGCCCCTCCCAGGCCCCCAGCCCTGTAATCCACACCTCCTCCCCTCACCTCAAGCCTGGCCCAGAGAAGCTCATCGTGGTCAATCAGCACCTCCAGCCTCTCTATGTACTACAGACCCTGGCCAA
Organism: Hypomesus transpacificus; assembly: GCF_021917145.1. Lineage (NCBI taxonomy): Eukaryota > Metazoa > Chordata > Actinopteri > Osmeriformes > Osmeridae > Hypomesus > Hypomesus transpacificus. The sequence goes on from NC_061074.1 coordinate 2,103,651, forward strand.
CGGGGTCACTCAGAAGATCCAGATCGCCCCGTCCGTCAGTGCCACAGGGGTGATAGACACCAGCTCCTCGGTGCTCAGCTCTATGACCTTGACCACTGGCCTCAGCTCTTCCGGACTCACCACCTCCCAGTCGCTCTTCCCCGCCAGGGGCAAGGTCCTGGGTGCCATGCCCCACCACTCCCACATCCACACCTTCACCGGCACCACCCAGACTGGCTTCCAGACCGGCATCCCCAGCACCACCTCTGGCCTGCTCATCGGGGTGCCCTCCCAGGCCCATGACCCCCACATCCTGGTCACCGAGGCGGGCCGCCCCCCGGAAATCCGCCCCAATGTGGCCATCGTTTCCAGCCCGTCCTCCATTGCCCCTTCCCCGGCAATCCTCGCATCCGCACATGGCAAGAAGCGTCCCATCTCCCGCCTCCAGCCGCGAAAGACCAAGAAGCTAGCCCGCAGCCGCAGCCAGCCCACACTGGCGCCCTCGGAGGTGGGCCACTCCAACATGACCCTGATCAACTTGTCTTCCCCCCAAATCACCGCTGGCATCCCTGCCCAGCAAGGAAGCCTGCTGGAGCTGGGCACCCTCACCCCTGCCAACCCTTCGCCCCATCGCAAGGTGCCCAACATCATCAAGAGGCCCAAGACAGGGGGGGTGATGTACTTTGGGGGAGCCCAGGGGGGTATACTAGGTCCCGACCCCTCTACCCACCTATTGCCATGCACCGTGGCCAGTCTCAACCCCAACCAGTCTGTGTTGAATGTGGTTTCCATGCCTTCCAGCGCCGCCCCGCGTCTCCTGGGCCCCGGCTCAGTCTCCCTTTCCACCCCCATCCTCAGCTCCTCTGACATCACCGGGCCAATCAGCAACCTGCTTTTCAAGGCCGGCCCCCACGGGCTGGGCCTATCGGATCAGCCCATGGTACTGCAGTCAGGGGGAGGGGCTATGATGTCACAGCTGGGCAGCGGGGTCCAAACGAGCATCGCCTGCGTCCTGCCCTCCCACCAGACCTTCAGTATGGCCGTGACCCACCAGGGGGAGGCAGAGAGCAGTATCACCCATGCCCAGCACCTGGACCCTGGTCCTCCCGCTCAGGGTCCTATCCCTCTGGCTCCGGCCCCCAGCCCTGCTTCCATGGACCCAGCCAAGGGCCGAGTGTTGGGTGTGTTCACCCAGCAGACTCCTCCCTCACAGAGCTCCCGCACCACCCCCATCTCCAGGGCCTCAGAGAGCAGGCTGGAGCTGAGGACCCCCTCACGGACCCCCTCCACAGGGGGCCCCATGGCTGGGAAGTCCAAGCAGAAGGCCAAGAGAAGCAGGCAGAGCCCGGAGAAGACTAGCGGGAAGAAGCTGAAGAGCTGGCAGGCCGACGCTTCCAAGGAGAGCCTGAGAGACGCCATCACTGGGTGAGACTTGCTTGCAGTTTAAAGTTCTAGTATTGGGTGGTGTTGAAGAAAATGGAGACATTTGTTTTTTGAGGAGAAATTCATTAGTTGATTCATCTCTACTACCTGCAGATCCAGAGATCCTATCTCTCCAGAGCCAATGGAAACTGGCAGACCATCTGACAGAGGCACCAACAAGAGGTGGGGAGTAGATAATCATTTGAATAATTGTTGTTGCTGGTGTCAGTTGATAATGTTGGTAGATTATGTTGTTGGTGAGTAATGTTGAAAGATAACATTGTTGCTCTCAGTTACAGCGATGCACCGAAAATATATGTATAGTTAGGGATCGTCAACAAAGTGACAAGTTGTTTTATTTAAATGTCAATAGCTGTTTACCCATTACTCCTGAAACTTTCAAAACAAACCCAATACCAATGACACATGTTGCACACCCTTTGGGTTGTCCATTTTAATCTCACACATTTTTATAGAAATTGTTTTAACATTTTAATTTCAGTAGCTCTTTGAGCAAGTGACCTACTAACCTCAAACTATTTTCAGATTTCCCGTGAATGAGCTTTATATAATACAATCCCATTAGATTTCCATTTTCAGCTGAGGTGATTTTACATCAATATTTCAAACAAGGGAGATCATGTCAGCAGTGTGGTTCAGAAATGTCATGTAGAGAGAGTACAGTGCTGATTCAAAAATGTCATTTTTGGTTTGGGATTTTGGCCAAGTTTGGCCAACCATCATTCTGAATTTGAGTTTTGGCACAGAACATTAATTTCAGTGCCTCCCTAATCATGTGTCCTCTGCAGCGTGTACGGAGCTAGGAGAGCCCAAGCTCCAGCTGCCCTGACTGGGCGAGCGACGGGCGAGAGAGGCAGAACCTCCGGTAGGTCCTTCCTGCACAGATACACTGGAACAGTTACACTAACCCCCTTCCTCAAACCTCCTCCCAATAGAGAGAAGCACAGAACAGCAACCTTACAATGTTGACATCAACAATGAGATCGTCCTCCCAGTCCTGGTGTGTGTCGGGAGAGAATGTTTCATGTGGACTTAGGATCTCAGTTCTAACCCTGACCTCATGTTCCTGCTGGGTTCCAGGGTCGGCAGGCCTGCAGACCCAGGGTGGAGCCGGGGGTCCGGGGTCTCTCCTGGTGGCCTCCCCCCCAGACCAGAGGGGAGGGGGCAGAGACTCCCCCATGGAGGCCAAGCCCAAGAAGGGCCTCATCTTTGAGATCTGCAGCGACGATGGTTTCCACATCCGCTGTGAGAGCATCGAAGGTAGGCCCAACTCCGACTAGCCTCTGACAGTTGGTCATTACACACAATGGACTTGGTGCCCTCTTTACGCTTAGGAAGTGCACTTCAAATGTGAACCTTCAAGATGTGTGATGTGTAAGGTGACCTGTCAGTGTAGTTCTGACTGTGTCCGTCTGTCTGCAGAGGCCTGGAAGTCCCTGACTGACAAGGTCCAGGAAGCTCGCACCAACGCCAGGCTGAAAGAGCTCTCCTTCGAGGGTGAGTGCATCACCTTGTTCCGTCACCATGTTCACACGTAGCCCTATGTGTAGTCAGATTGTCATTCTTAAAGAACTACATTTCCCAATGCTCCCCTGCTCCCCCGCAGGTGTGAATGGGCTGAGGATGCTGGGCGTGGTCCATGACGCTGTAGTCTTCCTGCTGGAGCAACTGCACGGCTCCAGGCACTGCAGGAACTACCGCTTCCGCTTCCACAAGCCTGAAGAGCCCCACCCGCTTCCTCTAAACCCCCACGGGTCAGCTCGCGCTGAGCTTCACCACCGGTAGGGCTGGACGCTGTACACACACACACACACACGTTTTGTCTATCAGTCCTTGTGGGGACTCTCAAATCCAGTTTACCTTAACCCCTACTTTAACCTTAACTCTAACCTTCAAAGCCTATCCCTAACTCCTAACCCCAGCCCTTAATGTAATTCTAACCCTTAACCCTAAAACCCCTTAGAAACTTAGATTTCTGGTCCCCACAAGGGTAGCAAAACCAGGCCACACACACACAAACATGTGCACGCACGCCTACACACTCAAACACTACTTAGCACGCACAAAATACAATAGTGTGTGTGTGTCTAACCACCGTCTGTTCCATCTGTTGCTCTCCAGGAGGTCTGTATTTGACATGTTTAACTTCCTGGCATCCAAACACCGCCAGCCCCCAGAGTACAACCCCCTAGAGGACGCAGAGGAGGAGGGGGCGATGAAAGCTGCCCGGTGAGTCCACTCTCCCCTGGTCTCTCTGCCACCTGGTCCACTCTCCCCTGGTCTCTCTGTCACCTGGTCCACTCTCCCCTGGTCTCTCTGTATCCCCGGTCTCTGTGCCACCTGCCCTGCCTCCCCTTTGCCCTGCCTCCCCTCTGCCCTGCCTCCTCTCTGCCCTGCTCCGTGTGTCTGACTGCAGGTTGTTGTTGCAGGAGAACCTCCAGTGTGGACCTGCCTCTGGCTCAGAGGTTCAGGCAGCTGAAGACCTCCTCCAGGCAGACCGTGGGCGTCTACAGGTGAGGCCTTGGACTCTCCTGTTAGAGTGCCTCTCATAGGCCACAGATTATAATCATAAGAATAATATTGAGCTAGATTTCACCACATGTAGTGTGTAGGCCAGGGATCACTTCATGTTTTGTGTGTGTTTGTTCCCGAGGTCTCCTATCCATGGAAGGGGCCTCTTCTGTAAGAAGACCATCGAGGCAGGAGAGATGGTGATCGAGTACTCAGGCAACGTGATCCGCTCTGTCCTCACAGACAAGAGAGAGAAGCTCTATGACAGCAAGGTGAGGAGGGAGGGGAAGGAAACGGGGGAGGGCACGGTAGAGGGCGAGGGAGGGAGGGAGAGGAATTTTTGTTGTGGTGGGAGGGTGAGAGTGTGAACTTTGACCTCTCATCATGGACCTTCTAATCCAGTAACAAGTGGGTCTTTCCTTTTTAAACAGTATCATGCCGCCATCATCACTCTCACCCTCCTGTCTCTGATCCCTCCTCACAGGGGATTGGCTGCTACATGTTCCGCATTGACGACTACGAGGTGGTGGACGCCACGGTGCATGGCAACGCCGCCCGCTTCATCAACCACTCCTGCGAGCCTAACTGCCACTCGCGTGTCCTCAGCGTGGACGGCCAGAAGCACATCGTCATCTTCTCCAGCCGCCGCGTCTACCGGGGGGAGGAGCTCACCTACGACTACAAGTTCCCCACCGAGGAACCGGCCAATAAGTTGCCCTGCAACTGCCGCACCAAGAAGTGCCGCAAGTTCCTCAACTAGACGCCACCGCCCTCCCGTCCCACCGGGAGTCGGAACTTTTCAGACGTTAACCGGACGTTCTCCATAGATTCTCCTGCTTCCAACGTGGAGCCGTGGTCCCTGTGTCTTCATACGGGAGGTTCTATAGGGGGACAGTGGGTGTGTCTGTAGCGGGGGTCAGTGACGCTGTGGTGAGGGTGAGGGTCTCCTGGACGGAGGCTGGGCACACTGATGGGAAGGACCCAGACCAGGTACTGGCCCAGATGGCACTCGTCTGGGCCCAGTCCAGGTTCTGTTCCAGACCAGTGCTCACCTAGTGTCTGTTCTGGTCCAGACCAGGGATGACACCATCCAGGTTCTGGTCCAGACTAGGGATGACCCCGTCCAGCTTCGGACCCCAGCCCTCAGCCTCTCCAAGCCTCTAATCTGAGCGGGGCCCCTCTGTGGAAGAACAACAGATTATCGTGCCTCCTTCGTTGTTTCTGTTTACTTTGGATGGAGGATTTAGGACCGGAGAGACGGGGGGAGGAAGAAAGAAGGATAGAAGCAAAGAGCCTTTACAGAGTTTGTAGTTTTGAAACCGTTTGAATCCTTTGAATAACGAGAAAGAAATATGCCCTTTTCATGAGGAGATAAAGCATTGCCTCACCCTCCATATTTTTCTAGAGGAGAGATCTTTCCTTGAGTCCTATCTGTGATGCTCAGGGAGGGTCTGGATGTAGAGCGCATAGAAGACAAAAATTGCCACATTGTTAAGAGTTCAGTTTATACACCAAAGTGCAATTTTGAGGAAGGGACTTTTACCAGTCAATGAAAGAACAGAGAGGAGCAAGCGAAGTGCTGCTGGCCTCGTCTGGTCGTACCTGCCCCTCCGTTGCTGTCCCCATGTGAAAATCCTTCAGGCCTTCAGAATAGCCATGCCAATACCCCACCCCAACCCCTCTCTCCCTCTCTCTCTCCTGGGCTGTGTGTTGTAGACACTGTACATAGTTGCCCATGCTTGTCCACAGCATCCTGGTGGAGCTGCATAGCCTGTAATCAACACCAGAGGGCGCTGTGGGGAGCCAGACGACAGGGCCACGGAGACCTCTGTCTGTCTGTCTGCAGGATGTTTTTAAACTGTAGTTGTGTTGCTCTTACTAGACGATAGCCACGAGTGTACTTATGCTAGAGCCCTAGACGTAAACTTTAGACGTAGAATCCGATTTTAGGGAAATAGAAGGGTGGGTCATTGGATCACATCCCCGGTTCTGACTGAACTAGGTGGAGGTTCTGGTGGACTGACCGACGAGGGACTAGAACTTGCGTAGTTCTGTTTTTATGGTTACTTTTGCTTTAGTGAAACATTGTCTATGTATTTTATTTTTGCATAGGAAAACGTGACCAAGGCCAGAGCCATTGATTGGTCCAGCACTGTACCAGTGGGGTAAAGGAGGAGAGTGATATCGGAGTGTCTTTGGAAATCAGATTTGGAACAATGTCTTGAATTTACAGCATTGAGTACCAAACGTCAGTTTAAAAAACCTTCATATGAAGAGTATCTCCATCTGTTGGAGAAGAAAACCAGCTCATGGCCTATATTAATAATAACCGTTGACTATGGAATAATATTTTTTTTTTTATATGTATGAAAATTAGTCTTTTGAAGTCTTGTCTGTTATCTGTCTGGTTTGTTATGGACAGGGAAATATCATGCTTGCTTTTGAAATGTAAATAATATGTATATTTTTCTATACGAAAAGACTAAAAAGCACTCACTAGTGAATAGCACTTAATGACGATGGTATTTATATTTTTAAGAAAATCGTATTTATTTTATTGCCATTTTTGTAGGAACTAGAGCGGTTTACAAACACTAATGCTTGGGCTCAACATTTTTTTTTTATTCAGCTGCCTTTTCAACATGTGTGTTCTTTTTGTTGTCGTTGCTTGTCGTTTTTTTTCTTTGTAGCCTGAATGTTTCTTTGATTCCAAAGACTGATGATGTGGCTTCGTCCCATTCGCTGAGAGCAGTCCACCAGTAGCTCGATCCACCAATAGGAATCATTCGTTCAGTCACGGCGGCATCCAATGGCATCCTAGCATTGTGACGTTCTTATGCACTTGAGGGAGTCCAGAGTGCTGCTCTATGAGAATAGCTGACACCTCGTCCCTTCCGCCTTATTGATGATGATGATGATGATCTTCATCCAACCACACAGTCCCAAGCCCAGCCAGATCTAGCCAGTCACAACCCTGACACAGTCTTACTTGGTCAGCTTTAACTCAACCCCTCACCATCTACCCAATCTCTAGCTGTAAAGATATGCAACTTACTAGTCTCCTATTCACCTCCGTACAGGGACCATGTCCCTCACAAGTCCTTGCTTTCCTCCAGTTAGACCCGACAACCTCCCTAGTTCTGTCCCAGCAGCCTCGATCTGGCTTTTGCCGGTCCATCCATTCAGGGATCCAGTTCTGGTCCAGCTCCCTCCCCGTCCCCCACCCCTGACGGACCACCCGCAGGTGGGATCCAGTTCTGGTCCAGCTCCCTCCCCGTCCCCCACCCCTGACGGACCACCCGCAGGTGGGATCCAGTTCTGGTCCAGCTCCCTCCCCGTCCCCCACCCCTGACGGACCACCCACAGGTGGGGTCCTGTTCTGGTCCAGCTCCCTCCCCGTCCCCCACCCCTGACGGACCACCCACAGGTGGGGTCCAGTTCTGGTCCAGCTCCCTCCCCGTCCCCCACCCCTGACGGACCACCCACAGGTGGGGTCCTGTTCTGGTCCAGCTCCCTCCCCGTCCCCCACCCCTGACGGACCACCCACAGGTGGGGTCCTGAGTCCTGCTGGGTGCTGCTGCTAAGGCCCGCCATGAATGTACACGCCTAGACCAACCTAATTCTTCATGGTGACGGTTATCATTACGTTTGTTCGAACCGTGATCAGAATGGTGAAAAGGACAGGGAGGGTGACCTCACAAGCCCCACCGGGGGAAAGGGACAGTGGAGTTCTCTGGCTAGCCTAGCTAAGCTAGTGTCGGGACAGGCAGGTCACACACACAGAGAACTTACAAACTCTCTATCACACTTGCGTTGGTTAGCTAGCGAGCTAGCTGCTGCCATCTGAAGGGCTCCGTCTACGACTCTCTACTCTCCAGATTTAACGCAGTCCTGTGTTTGATACCGGGTGACAAACAACAACAACACATTCTTTCACCATCATGTTTTAGATCCAGTTCCTGTAGTAGACTCTGTTGTTATCTGGTTGTCATAGCAACATACCACCTCTGTGGTTCTTCATCTGTAATTAACCTATATTAAGATTACAATATATACACATACATAGTAGTTAACTTGTACTTCTGTATCTATACAATATACAGAATGGACATACAAATTTAGTAACAGTAGCCAACAACAGATCTTTTAACAGTTGATAGCAATGTTTCAGTGTACTCTATAATGGTTTTGTGTTACAGTATCAACTTAGATAATAGCTAATGTACAACATTTTGTATATTAATATCCAGTACCAGTTTTCCTGTGCCTGTGAACGTTCCCTTGACGTTGAGGGAACATTGCAGATGTTTAATTTTGGAAAAGGAACGGTATTTATGTCATGAGAAATGTAAATGTGTAACGTGGTTGTGAACTTCTTGAGGTCAGCCATCTTGGATTTTTTGTGTTTGATTGTTGTAGTGAATATTTCCGTTTTTATTTCTTCTTTTTTTTCTTTCTTTTTTTTTTGTGCATTTTTAACAGGGATTATTTTTGACTGCTTACTTGATGTGGTAGAGAATCCAGTCTGGAGGTTTGTGGAGACCAGACGGGAGAAAGAGATCTCCACCAAAACCATGTTTCGCTCTCTCTCTCTCTCTCCTCCAACTTGTCAACTTGTTGGGCATTGCACCCATCACGTACTGTTGTACACAAACTCACCAATGATGGTAGCGAGGAGAAGCATTTGTATTTATTTATTTTTTTGTGTAACTTTCAGAACAGCTGTGTATTGTTCCGTGCAGGTCAAGGAGTCAGACAGCCCTTTTAAATTGGAGGGGGGGGGGGGGGGGAGGAAGACCTGCTTGTCTGCTGTTTCATTTCCTAACGGGTCCTCATGTTAAGAACGTTCTAGAATGTTCATGTTGTGTGTAGAACATCATCAGTGGGGGGGGGGGGGGGGGGGGGGGTTGTGTCTTTTCTTATGCCTTGAACATACTGTATCTCTTGTCTTTCAAACGCTTCATCATCCACAGCTGTCCTACATCAATGATGATGATGATGTCAGTGATGTTTTCCCCTCTGCGTTGCTCATCAGTGTTCTCTCAGTGCTCCACAGGAAATGAAGGAAATGTCGAACCACAATAGTAAAAACCACAAAACTACTTACGGTTGAATGTAAAATTAGGAAAACAAGAATTGTAAATAATTGTAAAAAGAAAAGTTTCTAATCATGTTTATTTTCTATGCACTTTTTTATTTAAGTGATAGTTTAAATAATAAACATGTCTCCTTTACTCTACCATCGGACTCCGGCTTCATGTTCTTTGTCCGTGGACCAACACAGAACTTCCCAGTCAGTAGCATGTGTTGGTCTAACGCAAGCCTAGAGGGATAAAATACCTTGGCAAATTGTGAAGCGAACCTGCAGCGCTTTGGGTTCACAATGCACAGGTTAAGTCAAACTCAACACAGACTTGAAGTGAGCGGTCCTCACACCATCTCCCGAGGAGGTCTGACTACAGTACAGATCAGAGGAGGTCTGACTACAGTACAGATCAGGGGAGGTCTGACTACAGTACAGATCAGGGGAGGTCTGACTACAGTACAGATCAGAGGAGGTCTGACTACAGTACAGATCAGAGGAGGTCTGACTACAGTACAGATCAGAGGAGGTCTGACTACAGTACAGATCAGAGGAGGTCTGACTACAGTACAGATCAGGGGTCTGAGTTATTTTGGAGTGTTCACATACGCGCAATATGCTGACTAAGCTGAGTTTGTTTGGAGGGCTGAAAGGTGTGAAAACACCCTGAAACAAGCCCAACGCCGCCTCCAGTCTAAAAACCTCCAGAAAAAAAGTCTGTCTTCAAACGTTCCACCTGGAGGGAAAGTATTGGAGTCTGGTAGTACAGCTTCAAAGACCCGCTCTGACACCCCCTACTGTGACAATCTGGCTCATAAAAACAGGGTTGTAATGTTGAAACACACAGTCAGACCGTGTGTCAGATTACTGCTGACATGTCACCCCTACATCCTTAAGCAGACTATGTTGCAATAGACAACAACGTCAGAACAACAGACAGAACTGCAACCGACCTTCACACAACGACAGTCTCACACACACACAAACACACACACACACACACAGGCCCCACATCTCTACATGAACTGCTATCAAGAGAAAGATGACCAAGAGCAGAAGGTGAGAGAGTTCAAGTTCAAGTCTTTTATTTGTCAGGTACACAGAACAACACAAGGTTAGACTGGGCACTGAAATTCTTAAGACAAGACAACGCAAGCACCTGGCATAACATAACATATAAGTACACGGAACACAATTTACATTAATGCTGAGCTTAAATAAGTGAAATTTCCTACATATACAGGTAGCAATAAATATTGACTATAATAACCCTAATACTAAAACTTCCTAAATTACAGATAACAATAGATAGTACACTATACCAACCCTAAATGCACAAGAAACCTGTTTCAACCCTATAACCTATTCTAACCTAAGTGGAGTACAGTACAATAGTGCAATGTCAATGACCATACAGGAGCCTGTTGGCGAGGTACAGTGAGGTACAGTAGTGCAAGTTACTGATAGAGCAACCAGTAGCTGAAAGTGACAGTGCATAGTGACTAGTGTGCAGAAAAACAATGTCCATATCAGTGTCCATTCAGAAGCCTGATGGCCCTTGGGTAGAAACTGTTGTCCAGTCTGCGTGTGCGCGACCTGAAGGATGGGTGGGAACAGTCTCTTAGAATCCTGCCGGCTTTCCTTAGGCAACGTGTGTGGTAGGTGTCCTGTAGGGCTGGGAGCTTCCTGCCGATGATGAACTCAGCAGAACGGACCACACTTCGTAGGGCCTTGCGGTTCCGGTCTGTGCAGCTCCCACACCACACTGTAATACAACCAGTCAGAATGCTCTCTATAGTGCATCTGTAAAAGTTACAGAGAGACATGGCGAGAGAGAGTGAAAGTGTTGGAAGAAAGGCAGAGCGTCTCATTGAAAGAAAGAATAAAGAATTATCCGGCTGTGTGTTGTGGTTTCATCTCCCATACCACAGTCATGACAACCTCTTCCTCTGTAAATCCCATGTAATCCACTAAATGTATCTAGATCCCATCCATACAGGACTGCTTCCCTAACACCCCTCAGTCTCTTTCAAGCTGCTCCAAATGGTTTTGTTGCTGATACTTTTCTCTCATTATTTATCGTGGACATACTTTAAATACTTCTCTTGTGTACTGTTTCTGTCCCTCCCTCTTTCTTCTCTGTTTTCCCCCTAACTCTGGCTTTTTTATTCCTCTCCCTCCCTCTCCCTCTCCTCCCTCCCTCTCCCTCTCCTCCCTCTCCTCTCTCTCTCTACTGCCCTCCAACCCTCTTTCTCTACTCCCCTACTACCTTCTCCCCTACTACTCTCTCTTTAACTCTATCTCCCTCCCACCCACCCTCTCTCTCCCACCCTCCCTTTCTCTTTCTAATTGGCTTTCATTACCATTTCCTGACTGAGGTCTTTCACTTTTCCCAGACTCCTCAGTTTCGGCAACAGAACACTTTCACCGTGTCCCGTCAGCTGCATTCACGGCTGTTCCTCTCCTTCTCCACTCCGCTGTTCCACTCAACCTCCACTTCTGGACCTCAACTGGTAATCCTGCACTTGTCTTTAGTTTGAGGTGAACTATTATTTTTAACTCTGAGACAAGGCTCAGTGAATGTTGTATGTTAAGGTCTCAGCATGTTTTCAATAATGGATGTATGTGTTTGGTACATCTCACCAAATGATGAAAACTGCTGACCAAGTCTTTAATTGGATATTTGGCACCTACCTGCTTGTGAAAATAGTAGGTGAAACACAACTGTTGGGCTTAGAGATGGTAGAGATTTGAATAGAGAAAGAAGTCAAGAGTGATAGTTTGTTACCAGGCTGTAGACAGTGTGTTGAGAAGGGTTAGGCTGGGCTGGGCTGCGACATGTGGATATAGTTGTTGTAATGCCAGTAAACTATGATCTGGTGTTCTTCCTCGCACATCACTGTGGAGATGGTTGGAGGAGATGGAGGGAGGAGGAGAGAAGGAGGGAACCCTGCATATGTTTGTAATGTCTGTTTTTCCTCAGAATGCTGAGACAGCTTTTTGTTGTGCAGCTGTTCCTCTTTTTGTCCCTCTCCTCTCTGTCTCCCTCCTCTCCCTCTCCCTCTCTCTCTCTCTCTCTCTCTCTCTCTCTCTCTCTCTCTCTCTCTCTCTCTCTCTCTCTCTCTCTCTCTCCCTCTCCCTCTCTCTCCCTCTCTCTCTTTCTCTCTCTCTCTCTCTCTCTCTCTCTCTCTCTCTCTCTCTCTGTCCCTCTCCTCAACCCCCCCCCTTTCTCCCTCTATTTCTCCCTCTTTCTCTCTTTCCCTCCCTCTTTCCCTTGACATAAAGTTCAAACCAGCTGTGCCTCGCATACTTCTAAAGTCAGTAGTTATTATGTGTAATAAGCTGAAAAGACATAAGGAGCTTTCAGTAAGGCGCTTTGAGGCCTCAGACTCTATGTGGATCTATTTGTTTGTATGTCCAAGAGCCAGCTCTTCATGCTGCCTGCTTAATGGGGCTGCAGTTCTGTGTTAAATGTGAGCTGCTACTCTGTAGACATGTCAGCACGGTTTATTGCCTGGTGACGCTTGTCCTGTTCTCCCACAGCAGCCAACAGGGTGTGTGTGTGTGTGTGTTCCGCTTTCACAGCTGGGTCATCTTTTTCCAAGTTGAAACAGGGGGTGGAGGCTTTATTCCACACTTCGAGGCTTGCAAATATACACACACACACACAGCACACCCTTCTCTGTAGATAATCTTGCAGAAATATGATGGTTGTTTTGAGGACCCAGAAGCATGAACTCTGAACTCTTCGTCTTCTGCTAACAGGCTGCACCTGGAGTTGAGAGCTAAGGACAGCCAGTCAAAACAAGACTTATGTACTGATTACATTCAGAGATTCAGAGACTTGTGATTGCAAAACGGGCTATGCTTTCTGCTGTTCCCCTCTCCCCCTCCTCTTTTCCTCTTCTCTTCTTTCCTCTCTCCATCTCTGCTCTCCTGTCCTCACAGAAGTCGCCTAATGATGACATTGCCACAGCTCTGGCTTGTGCCCCTCCTCCTGGTTCTACAGATCCACCTGTCTGACCTATTAGAAGACAACAAGATCCCGCCCAGCCTGTGTTCTGGCCAACCAGGTATCCCAGGCTCTCCTGGTGTCCACGGCCACCCTGGCTCACCAGGAAGAGATGGACGGGACGGGCGAGACGCTGCCCCTGGGGAGAAAGGCGAGCGGGGAGACAGGGGATACTCAGGTAGTGTACCATTAGTCTTCTGCAGCGCCCCCTGACAAGAAGGATCTGTCACACAACCCGTTCGGTGTTCTCTCTTTGGCCAGTCAGGTGTCTACTGTGTCTGTGCTCTACAGACTGTAGCAGGTCACCGAGGTAACCTGTGTGTCTGTGCTCCATCTTTCTCCAGGTGAGACAGGACCCCGAGGGCTGACCGGCGACAGGGGAGACCCGGCGCCGAAGGGTGAGCGGGGGGAGGCGGGGGAATGCGCCGTCTCCCCCAAGTCCGCCTTCAGTGCCAAATTATCTGAGGCTCGCTCCGTGCCCGTTGCCGTGGGCGACGCCGTCCGCTTCGACAGCATCGTCCTGAACGAGCAGGGAGATTACAATGCGGAGACGGGCCGCTTCACCACCAAAGTCCCAGGGGTGTACTACTTCTCCGTCCACGCCACCGTCTACCGCGCCAGTCTGCAGTTTGATCTGATGAAGAACGGCCACGCGATGGCGTCCTACTTCCAGTTCTACGGTAACTGGCCGAAGCCGGCCTCGCTGTCCGGCGGCTCGATGCTGCACCTCGTCCCGGGGGACCAGGTGTGGGTCCAGATGGCGCTGGGAGAGTACAGCGGAATCTACTCCAGCTCCAAGACCGACAGTACCTTCTCTGGGTTCCTGATCTACTCAGACTGGAAACACTCACCTGTGTTTGCAAAGTAAAGAAATGTGTCATGGTGAATACCGTCAGTCCTAACTGACGTTCCTGGACGTTAAAAAAATATTACAAAGTTATGCAAGTGATGATAATAACCACAGGCGCAGCGCTAGGTTACTGTAATGGTGGATGGTCAGAGATGCATAGCGCCCTAATTTGGAGAGCAGCTGCTAGCTTTGTTTAGTCTGTCTGTCTGTCAGACTGTTTGTTTACCTTCCTGCCTGCCTGTCTACCTGCCTGCCTGCCTGCCTGCCTGTCTGCATTCCAGGTGAGTAACCAACTAACTTTCCTACCAGATGTTCTGACGACGGCCTGAACCCTCCCTTGTCCTCCCACAGCACCCCTGACCCAGGCCTTAACATGTCATCATACTAACAACCCTGTAAATCCTAGCGTGTCACCCACCAGTTATGTCAATAAATAAAAATGTTCCGCTTTCATACCTGGCCCTCGTATAAAGTTACCTTGCCAAGTTCCACCCACTATACAAAGCTGTCTAGTTTATCAGAGACATGGCAGATGGAGGAGATGACAGGGAGAGGGAAGGAGTCCTCTGGACAGGATTGAAACTCGCCCATGTGGTTGCGACATCACTGTTTACCATTCTCTGCCAGGAGCAGTGGAACGTCTGTGTGGATGTTAAACACTCGCACTTGCCAAGCAGACAAGGAAAACTCCTTCCCTGTCTGCCTCTGAAACAACTCCAGGGCTCGATTATGTTCCACAAATACTCCTGTAATCGTTTGCCTTCGGAGGAGATGAGAGGAATGATCGGTCGTTCTCCTCCCTCTGGACAATCTGTTTCCATTCCTTCAGTAGTGCAGTAAATCTCTCCTTTTCTCTGACGGCGCCAAGTCTAAGCACTAATCACCCAGACGGTGAAGTCATTCCCCTTTGGCATGGATGCGGGATGTCAGGGATAGGCAAGCACTCTCAGGCTGAGTTTCAAAACCTGTGAAATGTGTCCTTTCTTTCAGCCTTGTTTGATGTCATCCCTGAGAAGAGGTGAGTTAGTGAGAACTCAGCAGAGGGCAACTGGTTTTGTTAATCCAATCTTGTAATATCACTACCCTCGGGAGAGGGATGAGGAACTGGAAGGAATGAGAGGTGGTACTGAGAGGAAGACATGCTCCTTGTCCACTAGAGGGCAGTGTTGTGTTACTATGTCGCTTTCCACGTCTCTTCTTCATCCTTCTATCATCCCGTCTTTCTCCCCATGCCACAATCTCACCAAGGCCCAATCAAGAGACTGAATCCAGTCTCTTAACTGGGAGTGAGTGAGTGATCAACTAAATGAAAAAAGCTCACAGTTCCACAGTGGAAGGTATCATTTTCCGGGTTCGTTTGTCCATATATTGATGCATCCCTTCATCAGTATGCTCGCAAGTCTACTCCTCAGCTATGTTCAAGGTCTACAGCATGTGACCTGGCTGACCTATCCTGCAGATCCCCACAGCCTGGAGACAGTAGCCTCAGTATGTTTCTCTAGGGGTCAAAGGTCAAGTTCCAATGTGTCATTATGTTGGCAGGCCTGATGGTGATCTGCCACTTACAGAGGAAGCCCTGGTCACTGACCCTGCAGCCCTCGGCTCTGTCTGTCTGTGGGCTCTACAGATCAGTCTCTGGTCCAAACGCTGAGGATTAACTTCAGAACGAATTACACAGAGAGGAGATCAGTGAGAGAGACAGATAGAGAACAGACAAAGTGAGAGGGGAACAGTGACAGACAGAGAAAGAGATCAGACAGAGAGGAGAGAGACGTGTGGTGGCGTGGCTGGTCCTTTTCCCACAGTGCACTTGGCCAGGACTCCGAGGGTTCAGCTGGACCGATGTGACGGGTCGTGTCCAGAGGGGAAAAACTCTCATCCTCTGTTTATTTTCCGTCTTCCTCCTCTCTTTGTGTGTTCCTCGTCAAACATCATCTGCTCTGTGAACACGGACTCTGTTGACTAACTAACAAACAAACACTGCAGCATCTGACAGGAGTCGCCCTGGGACAACACAACCTGCTGGTCCTGCTGTCCTCCAGAGGGATGATGGCAGAGGGAAACCCACGACCCTCCAAGATCCTCCACTGAAATGTTCTAAGTTCATCCACTGGGAAAAAGAGAAGAGCTTAACTTTTATATCTTTTTTACATCAATTATGGATGTAAAACGATGTCGTTCTGAAAGGTTTCAAACTGTCAGTACAGGGATAAACAGTCCTCATGGTGCTTACCCGGTGATTTGTGTCACAGACCTGGTGAATGTATGAAGATGTCCAGTGCTGAATGAAGTGTGGTTCTTCATCCAGGCCAAGCTTTGATCCACTGCCACATCCTAGAACCGTCCCCTCCAAGATTCTGCAAAGAAGCTTTGCAGGGCCAGATTGTAAAATCAAGACCCATTTTTACTATTAATATACATGAGTCTTTTTCACCAGTTGGGAACCTCTTAACTGAGTCACGTTCTCTCTAACATCATTTCACTTTTTTTACAGGATTCTGGGAATTATGATTTGTTTTTGTTAATAACTCCACCCCAGCAGATGGCTCCTTCCTGGCAGAACTTGTCCCTAATATCCAACAAGATTCTCCTTGTTTGAACCCTTCTCTGCTCTCCAACAACCCCTCAACTCATCCTACATCCCAAACCAGTCCCTGCCTTCAGCCCCAGCTATGACCCCCCTCCCAAACCCCCTCTCCCCCCCATTCACCCCTTTCCCCCACACCAAAGCCTCCAGCTCCCCCACCCTGCTGAGTGTTCACCCCCAGCATTCCCCTCTCTCAGATGGGGACTGGAGCGGAGCAGGCGGGGGAGGGGGGGGCACATTCTCATGGTCAGACAGCCAGAGGTCCAGAATCACCCCACCCTTCCATCTAAAACATCTACATCCTGCTTCAATCTCCATCAGATCCAGTACTACCTAAGAAGGGGGATGTGATCATTCAGACCAAATTTGGTCTGAACAAACAGACTGGGTGAAGCTGGGGATTTGAGCTGAACCAAGCAGGGAGGAATGTTGGAACCAGCAGAGGCCTGTAACACCAGCATCAGTGACCTCGAGGGATTTACCGTGGCAAACGCTCAAGAAAGACACTCGGACACACACACATACATAAACACTCAGAAGACCTCATACACTCTCTAACACAAACCCACACACTCAGGAGACCACATGAAAACCAATCTCGCAGAAATTCCTACACAAACACACACTCAGAGACCTCAAAATAAACACTCTGACACACTCTCATTCACACACTGTCCTCAGAGCTACAGTCTGTAACGGTTGAGTATTTATTAAGGAGATATTTGACATCCGTAATGTTGACAGAAATATTAATAAACGGAGGCTCAAAATAGTTGTCAACCCTGCATGCAGATATACAGGTGAGCCACTCTGAGGGTTTATGTATGTGCTGTATAGTCTATCTCAGGAAATCTTCAAGAAGGAAACTGACCAATAACATCAAATAATTTTTATGTCAACTTTGACAGGCGAGCAAAGCCACTTCCATTAACACAACATTTTCTTATTCACAAAGTCAGACTTGACAAATACTGTTAGAAGAGTGGTTTGGAAAGACACAATACATTCATGGCTTCATACTGCAACACCCACCACCCTTTCCTCTCCATAACAAGACACATTCATATATGTTCTGCAGTTACACATCATGACTGTCTCCATATCAAGAGAATGCTTTGTCACTTTTATGAACAAGATGACAATGGGTGTGTGAGTTCATCCCTACCCCCCCTCCTCCCCTCCCCTTCACAGTAGCAGGTCCTACAGCCTGTGGTTGGAGACAGTCAGACTGGGATAGTCCAGAGCACTGCCTAACTGGATCCTGGTGGTCAACACTAATGGGGTGCTGGGGGGGCGGGCTGATGATGTCATCAGGGCTTGTGATGCTATGTCCTGCTACAGCCTGGGTATTCTCTCAATGTGGGCGTGGCAGGCCAACCAATCAGATGATTTACAAGGTCAAATTAAACAGCCCCAAAAATTGTTTAGAAGACAGACGCCCTGGTGCAAAGTGTTTGGGACCAAAAAAGGCCTTTCAGTGGTGCTTCAGCTTTTAACCCCCCCCCCCCCCCCCCCCCCCTTGTCTCCCCTACAGAATAATGTAATAATCAGCCCACCGATATCCTGTTGAAGTGGAACCCAGTGCAGATCAATAGCACTAGAGCCAGTCAACAAAGGGAAAGGGCGATGCTGTAATGTGCTCGTGTGGACCTTCAGAACAAACAAATCAATGAAGAGTTGGGAGGAAAAACACACATGTTTCCTAACAAGTACGCAGCGAGAACTTGGTTTGGTGCCAGTCCTGGGATCATGAGGCTGTCATCTTTTATTATGGGATAGAATTCTCAATACCACAGAACCTGATGAGGAAAACAAAAACAAGGCTATATATACTTAAAATTAATAATGATGGGTTGCCTGCCTATTGTTATTATAAATGTTGTTCCCAAAATGTCATACCCCATTTGGCTTTACAAGTGGTCCTGTATTCCTGTATTGGTGGTCATGCCTGTTTACAGCAACATTCTGTGCTGCAAGAAATAACAAAGTTTACAATACAGTCATTACCAATATTTCTCAAAGTATTGCCAAGCATACATTAGCCTTAAGACTAGGTTTGACGTCCCTTTGGTAGGATTCAAAACCCATTCAGCTCACAGAAACAGTCAGCTGCCTTTTATCTTTAAACATACAGCAGGTTGTTCAACACTCGCATCCCTGGTGGATTTCCTCTGAACATAATAGATCAAAGCTGCGGTGTGCAGTCACCACAGATACACTACTGGATGAATGTTTCGGATGGCTGTATTAGTGTTCTCCAGCACCGTGTTATGGGTGTGTCGTGTGATAGGATTGTTCAGGCACAGGTTACCAAATCAGCATAGTGGACTACAGCTGTCCATCTGACAGGATCATGCAGATAGCATAGACCGACTAAATCTAGATTATGTATTATCTGGCTGTGGTCTAGATTCTACCTGGCTGTGTTCTAGATTTTATTTAGTCTGTTTTAGTCTCATTAGTCTCTCCTGGATACACAGTGATATTCATTGTCTTTTACAGACCATTGCTCATCAATAGGGTTGGTCCAGTTGCTAACAGAAAAAAATATTAATTTGTATCGCTCTGGTCCCTTTAATGCACTGTTTAAAAAGTGTCTAAAATGACTCTTTCACAGTTAGTTCCACATGTTGTTCATTGGTCTCTCTCACGTTGACCTGTCTGTTCTCACAGAAGGTGTTGGACTCCAGTCTGCTGTGGAGTATATGGACCTCCATGACTTTGGTCTGCAGTCTTTCACAGACCTCCTTGTTGTTGATCTAGTTGTCACAGATAGATCTCCAAGGTGATCTTAAAAAGCCTTCATGTTCTCACAGACGTCTATGTTGTTGGTCTCTCCTCCTCACAGATCTATGTTGGTCTCTCCTCCTGACAGATCTATGATGTTGGTCTCTCCTCCTCACAAATTTAAGATGTTGGTCCGTCCGCCTCACATATAAACATCCATGGTGTTGAGGATCATGTGTCTGCAGAGAGGACAGTTCTGCAGGTAGATGGGTTGTCTGAGCAGGATGCAGGTGCAGTCTTTACACAGACACAGGTGCCGACAGGGCAGCAGCACCACCGTCTTGCTGCAGTCCTGGCAGATCACACACTTCTTCCTCTCCTCCTGCTCCTTCAGCAAGCTCAGCAGGCCATCTGCCGAGCCTGGGCCTGCCATAGCAGTCCCCCCAGGCCCTGAGAGCTTCCACAAGGGTCTGTCACTGCTGGAGCTGGGGTAGTCCTGTTGGTGACGGGGACCGGGGTGCTCCCGAGGCGGCCCCCCTGCAGCCCTGCCGTCTGGGGGGGCCCGCTGCTCTGCTTCCTCGGCGCCCCCCTGTCCTTGGTCCCCGTCCCCCCCTATCCTGCGGTCCCTGTGGGCCAACCCCTGCCTCAGCCTTGACCCCAAGCTCTGCCTCAGCCTTGACCCCAAGCTCTGCCCCAGCCTACTGCCTTGCCTGGACAGCCTCTCCCATCGGTCTCTCTCCTGCCAGTACATATCCAGGAGCACCCTCTGTAGAAGGCGCAGGGCTCCAGGAACCTGAGCCACTGCCCTCTGAAGACGCCGGAGGGACCCAGGTAGGCCTCTAAGCATGGGGATAGAGTTGAGGTAGATGGCTGCTGTTTGGGCTCCGCGGTGGGTCATCTCTGGGTGGAGGTAGAGGGTAGTAGCCAGGGCGATGAAGGCTGTGAGTAGGAGGCCGTAGACATTGAGGATGAAGGTGCTGATGAGGAAGTGAGCCAGCAAGAACAGGTACTCCAATGCCAGGCTGCAGGGAGTCCACAGCAACATGGTCGTGCCAGACAGGCTGCTGTACAGGAAGGCTAAGAGAGTCATGCCCAGTTCCAGAACTTTCTGCAGGGGGCTGGACACGGCCTGCCACACGCTGACCGCCCCGTAGTACACGTTCTGACTGCCAATGAGAAACATGTTGACCACGCTGTTGACCAGGTACACCGCTAGATTGACCGCGATGCCGCAACCGTCACACACGGACAACGCTCCGCGCTGCAGCAGCGCTCTCCCGCGCAGGCAGACGTGAGACGATAGATGACCCATCATCTTCAGGCTCTCCAGCATACTCCCCAACATGCTGACCGCTCCTTGGGCCAGGACTGCCGCACTCTCCGCCAGATACACCAAACAGGAGAGGACAAACTGGCAGCATTCCACCACTAAATTGGCCAGCAACATCGGAAGGTTGTTCACGAAGGCAATACATGCCACAACAAGGCGGATTAAGGAATGAACGATGACGAAGTTGAGGTCCAGCAGAAAGCCTATGACTTCGATACATTTTGATACAGTGCTGAATACTAAGTTCACCAGACCCATCGCCGTATAGTTGTTGCAAGTTGGTTACACAGTTGCTCTGTGGTTGTTTTGATAAACAAATAGAGTAATGGCCCAGTTTACGATACACCCTGGCCTGGACTGTTATGGCCAGGTTTAGTATTTAGCTAAAGAGCGAACATACTCCTCAAGTTCTACCACAATCATCAGCGGATGTTTATTTTCAAAACGTTTGCTAACTAGCTGTGGCTAGCACGCAGTTCTCGTTTCTTCCTCGCAAGAAGCACGCTAAATAACGACTATTTTCGTGGTGCCTTCTTTCGATAATCATGGATTAATATACTTGTCCAAAGTTCCCGACACTGCTAGGCTGAATGCACAAATAAATAACAAAAAGTCATAAAACAGCAACTGGCTGTGTATCGTTGCTACATGTGTTCCGCCATTCTTGTTTTGAGTTGCATGGTCAGCTGTGAGCACATTATCTGTGCCGCCAAAGCTGCGTGCTGGGTGCGCATTCAACTGAAAGGACAACGCAAAGCTATACGCAATTATGAAACTTTACAGACTACGTTTTTGTCGTTAGAAATTAATATAAACGCAAATACTAGACACGCAACAACACTCACCACAATAATAGGCTACAATAAATTGGAAAATGACTAACACAGAAGACTGCTTCAAAAATAAAAAAAATAGCTTTTGACACAGGACTCAACGGGGCCCCTTTTCGGCACCTTTCGATGGCTTCGTTTGTGTTATGATTTAGCCTAGAGGTCTGTGTCTACTCTAGACAATAACATTTCAGGAAGAAACCGCTGATATTGGGTAATAAAAAAAAATCGCACCCCAAAAATGTCGCTTGGTTTGTAACTCAGTGATCTCTCATGTCACCGGGATTTCCCAGATTCCTTTGAGATAAATGCACCGGCTTCCCATGACCTCACCTGCTTGTATGACAATAGCCTGAATAAAAATCAACAATGCTGTGCCGAAGTTTCCTTCCTAGTCTTGTGTCTCATCCTCTCCAGCTAATGTCTACTGTTCTCCCACCATCAGTGTGTGTGTGTATGTGTGTGTGTGTGTGTGTGAGAGAATATAAGAAAGGAAGGCAGAATATGGCCTGCAGCTGCCAGAAAGGGGAAATGAATCATATATGATCATGGGGCTCATTCTGAAAACATGGAAGCTTTCCAGACACTGTAAGTCTATCAACACAGTCTTGGGGTGGAGCAGTAAGTCTTCAAGGACCTTTAGAGGGCTAAAAGGACCTGTCATTCTATGGACTGTGTCCTGTAGGCTAATGGGTCCTGCAGGACAGGAGTTCCCTTCCTGTGTTTGTTTTATAAGATGATATAGGTCTTCATCCACACACTGGTGTAAGAGAAAGGGTCCACTCCATCCACACGGCACTTATAGGATAGACTAGGATATTCTTTTTGTTCCCTACAGGTGTAATGAGCTAGCCTGGCTCTGCCCTCCTACGTACTTCCGCTCAATTTGGATTTTGCTTCTGTACTAGGTCCGGGAGTTTGACTTTGAAGTCGGTTTTCAGAAAGAAAAAAAATTGTAGGTCCAATCAGCGAACAGAGGGTGTGGCTGAGAACGATGACGTTAATGTCGTGTACTAGTTTGAGTAGTTCAGTAATGGCGGCGGAGAAAGATGCGAGCGAAGCTATTCTGCGGTTATGGCAACGCTGCCGAATATCCATATGTTAAAACCGGAGCAAGAACATTCCTTGCTGAGTTTTGTTGGTGGCCATGATGTTGTGGCCCTCCTCCCCACGGGATTCGGGAAAAGTTTGATTTTCCAACTACTGCAGCTAGCTCCGTTACAGTAGTGGTGAAGGAGTTGGCTAAGGCGAACGCTTGCGATTGGTTATGGCAGATCAGAGTGCTCTGGGCAGATCCAATAGTTTTAAACTTCAACAGAAGACCCGCCTTCAAGGAAGTTAACGCTTGTCAATGGAGCGATCCCAGACCCTCTGTACAAATGAAATGTACGAGGGTCTGGTTAGGACCAGGCTAGTAATGACTGACTGACTGCTCAAAAGTAGCATAACACATTGAACATGTAACATATATTATAACATGTCCTAATGTATAGTGATGTAAAAGCAATATCAGTGGAGTTACCTGGCAATGTCAAAGTAGCATGAACCAAAAATCTTTAGTTTTCACATACACAGAATGACAGGAAATCTGGAAATCCTTTCATGTATTCAGTTAATTAACTGGATGCACTGGATGCAAAGGACCCTGTGAAATCGGACAAATGGAACTGAGTTCAAGTTGCCGTCAAGTTGCTAAAATATACATTGTTGCTGTCAGGCTGCTAGGATGTTAATTGTTTATACTTTTTCTCACAGACCTCGGCCAGGGAGGTTATCAGCCATGAAGTGGTGCTTGCTCGTATCTTTCCTTGCTGTCAGCAGAATACAGAGACACACCATCCCACCCCCACTTTCACCCTATATTAACCCCTGCCCCCCCCCCCCCCCCCCCCCCCCCCCCGGCTCAGTCCGGGGTAACGCTATCAACAGAGGCAAACACGTTTCCAGATTCTTTGTGGTTTAGTTTCATTAATTGTTCCCAGTCTGTCTCTGCCAGCGGACGACACAAACATCTCAACTTCCCTCACTGCCCCCCCCTCCTCCCACATGCCCCCCTGCTACAGTCTGCGGAGACAAACCTGGTCCCATGTGTTAGTCCCTGGCCACAGGCCCTGTCATGTGCCACCTCAGGGCAGAGGTCAGAGTGGAGGCAGCTTCTTTTCAGAACCCCTCTCTAAGACAAACAAACATAACTGAAGTGAGGTCCGGCCACGGGGACAACAGGACGTGTCTCAGGGTAAAACAAGCAAACCTATTGACGCGTTTCCTACTGAAAGACGAGGGGCCTCTGAAGACTAATTTGCTTCAATAGATTTTCCCGCACTGTGGGTCCTTTTCATGGTGAGGAAGAGGGAGTGTGACTGTCTGACCCATCGCCCCGCCCCCCCCCCCCGCGCCCCCATCTTGTTTGATGGCAGGACCCGATAGCAGTGTAAACGGGAGAACAGAGCAGTTCCCTCCTCTTGAGACAGGAAGAGACACAGTCACAAGTGGCATCCTGGTCTGGGGTGATCACAGTCACAACACACATTATTTCATTTTATTCAAACATTTAATTGATGATGTCCCAGTGTCACAACCTTTGGACATAGACAACATTACAGGCCCAAACTTAAGCTCTGCACTGAAAAATAGACTTTTCTTGTTTCTTGTTTTTAAACAGGAAATTAAGCGACTGTGAATGCGTGAAATTATCACTGTAATGTTATGTGGTTTCATATTTATGCTCAAACTGTGTGGTTTGTGAAGTTGTTTACTGTTGAGACCATCTGATTGGGTGCTGTCTTTGGCAGCCCGCCAGAGAATCTGCAGAAGTGTACTATTTTTAATCAACGAGTGGGAGAGAGATGGGGAGAAAGGGAGGGAAGGAGAGAGAGGGAGGAATAGAGAGATGGGGTAGAAAGAGTGAGAGAGGGACTTGGGGGGGGGGGGGGGGGTTTACAGCGAGCAGGGGACTGGAAGCATCTATGGGAAAACACAAACTCCAAACAGTAGAAACCACTGGGGCCAGACTGGTCCCAACCTAGGGCAGGACCCTGCATACCACAGCAGCCCACAGACCCAGCTGGAGCCCACAGGACCACTGCACTGGACAGAGAAGAGAGGGAGACAGACAGACAGAGAGATGGAAAGAGATAGAGATACAGAGAAAGATAGAGGGAGCGACAGAGAGAGAAATAGTGAATGAAAGAGGGAGTGAGAGAGAAAGAAGGTGGCAGAGAAACAATGTGTTGGTTTAAGAAAGAAGGATG
This sequence comes from Hypomesus transpacificus, assembly GCF_021917145.1. Taxonomy (NCBI): domain Eukaryota; kingdom Metazoa; phylum Chordata; class Actinopteri; order Osmeriformes; family Osmeridae; genus Hypomesus; species Hypomesus transpacificus. Next base: position 2,128,254 of record NC_061074.1, read on the forward strand.
GAAAGAAAAGAGAGAGAGAGAGAGAGAGAGAGAGAGAGAGAGAGGAATGAGAGAGACAGAGGGAGACGGGGAGAGAAAGAGAGTGAGCAGAGCTGGCCTGGTCTGCTTAGTGTGGAAGTCCCCCAGGGTGACATTCTTGGCCTGTGAAAGTTTGCCTTCCCAGGCCCAGCAGTGTGACTGGGGCTCTGCTGGGACATGGAGACTCAACTCTACTCTACCGTACTCTACTGTACTCAACTTTAGCCATCTGTAAACTCGAACATCTCAGTTTCTCTGTACAGCCACAGTCTCTGTCTGTCTTCCTGTCACAAACACACACCCACACACACACCCAAACCCACACACCCACACACCCACACACACACGCACACACACACACACACACACACACAGTCTTTCTCTCTCTTTACCACTTCATGTCTCTCACAATAAGCAAACTCATGCAGATTCCCTCTCTCTTTCACACTCACTACCCCGCCCTAACTGTCACACAACTACCGCCCTTCAACAGGTCAGCTTGGTGATGTTCTGTCACTAGCGATTGGCCTGTTTTCCTGTGTTCATCTCTGTATTTCCAGATATTGGCTGGTAGCAACGTACAATCTAATGCAATAATGTTGTGCTGGGATTTCCAGATGATGCTGTTATTTATCTTCTTCCTCCACCTCTCTCATTCTTCATTCCTCCTCCTTCCGACAGGTGCTCCCACTGGGCGCCTCCGCCTTTACCCTACCTCTACTCTTCTTCTACCCTGCCTCCCTCCTGCCTCAACCCTGCTACGACCCTCTGCCTTCAGCACAGCAGGGCATTTGACAAGATTTATAACCTCAATTTCAAGTAATCACCATGGAGACAGACTTCAGCCCATGCATTCATCAAAGTGGCCCTTTTTCACAATGTCCCTCTTATTGTGACGGAGTTCAGAAGAAATGAGAAATGCATGCTCCTCTCCCACTCAGACCCCCTCCAGCACACGCCCAGACCCCCTCCCATGGCGTGTGCTGGACAATAGCCCCCTCTCATCCCAGCAGACAAATCCCCAAACAACTCGCTCCAGGGTCGGTCCCTGGAAAGAATGACTTCTTTTCCTGTTCGCCTTCCTTCCTCCAGGCTCTCCTCAGAACATGAACAGAAGTGTTTCCACCGAGCAGCCACAGCCACATAACAAACAGAGATGCTCCAATCATTAATCACCCTTGCGCAGAGAGCACAGGGGTTAAAGTGTGAGAAGCGAGCCAATAGGGCAGGGGTACAGGGTAAGGGAGCCAGCCAATAGGATAGGGGTACTTAATTAGTCAGCTAGCCAACAGGTCAGAGGTACAGGGTAGGAGTCTGCAGCAGCAGTCTGTTGACCAATGAGAATGTATCTCTCAAAGCATGAGGAAATAACGTAATCATGGACCGTATCATAGAGACACTTTGTGTGAATACTCTCCAGATGTAGTCATCTCATTTAGCAGCCGCTTTTATCCAAAGCACCGTACAGGGGGAGATTTGAACTTGCAATCTCCTAAACCAGATGAACGTCAGAGGAATCCAGAAGGTTCTTAGACACTTACACACTCAAGAGTTCAAAAAACTGCATACAGTCTTCCAAAACAACAGGCAAAATCAAGGTTAAAAACAAGAGTTTGAACAAGATGTCTCCAACACAAAATATCACTGGAAGAACTGGAAGGTTATACTACCACTGAGGGAGAGGAAGACGGGGAGAGAAAGAGAGGGAGAGAGTGTGGCACACCACAAACACAGAGAAGCAGTCCAGTCAGAATGAGAGCTCCTGTGCTCCGTACAGTCAGCAAAATCGAGGTCTGGCTCTTCCTTAGCCAGCTCTGTTGCTGTGGGAACCAGGAGAGGGCCAGTGGGTTCCCTGCTTTCCTAAAATACCCCGGCCCGGACTTATTCCCAAACATGTGACCCCTGACCCCTCTCCAGGCAGCCCAACAGGATGTATTAGGTTACAGGTGAGTGGGAGACTCTGATAGTGGGTTCCACTGAAACAAGCTCAAGTTTACAGCCTCACAAGGGCTCCATCCCTAGACGCTGTGTTATTTAGCGTGATATCGGAATCTGGGTGATTGTTATCCATTCTGGGACAAGGAAATAAACTCTGACATGGTTCTGGATAGGTCACAAATTACTAGAATGTAAACAAAATAGGAGACGTGTTCTTTTTTGGAGACACCCTGAGTCTAGGTGGTGAGAAATAGCTGTTGTGGTAACTTGTGCTAGCGGTCGTGTGTTTCCCTTGCTAATGTCAACACAGCGAGCAGTACAGGGAAGCGGGACTGACAGGGAGCTGAGACAGAAGCCATGTAATTGTAGCCCTCTATAAGAAGGACTGATAAGGAATTCTCCTGGTCTTCTATGAGTTATCTGCATTTTGTTTTCGCTTTCCACCCATACTGATACGTCAGAAACACAGCCCGGAGTCAGAGCAGACCAGGGCAGGCTAGGTAAAGTGTTTTAGTCCAGTCAGAAAGAACCAGACTAGGCTTAGTAATGTGTTCCAGACCAGTCTAGATCAGTCCAAACCAGATGAGGTTTAGAATGGTGTTTCAGACCAGGCCAGTCCAGGCCAACATGGCAGAACCACTCTGCATCCTTCTCTCCCATGACCCCTGCAGAAAACCCCCAACATAGAGAAATAAATTAAGAACATCAAATAAATAAGAGACATAACTGAAGCAACACAGGCAGGAAATAAAAAGGAATTCACTAAACAAAACCCACACAGGCTATAAACCCATCCATATTAATAGCAGTGAAATATCAGCATCTTGCTCTCAGTGACCTGAGGAGCTCTGGTCTCACAGAAGGGAATGGGATGAGAGTGGTGGGGATGAGGGTGGCTGGGATGAGGGTGGTGGGGATGAGGGTGGCTGGGATGAGGGTGGTGGGGATGAGGGTGGCTGGGATGAGGGTGGTGGGGATGAGGGTGGCTGGGATGAGGGTGGTGGGGATGAGGGTGGCTGGGATGAGGGTGGTGGGGATGAGGGTGGCTGGGATGAGGGTGGCTGGGATGAGGGTGGTGGGGATGAGGGTGGCTGGGATGAGGGTGGTGGGGATGAGGGTGGTGGGGATGAGGGTGGCTGGGATGAGGGTGGCTGGGATGAGGGTGGTGGGGATGAGGGTGGCTGGGATGAGGGTGGTGGGGATGAGGGTGGTGGGGATGAGGGTGGCTGGGATGAGGGTGGTGGGGATGAGGGTGGTGGGGATGAGGGTGGTGGGGATGAGGGTGGTGGGGATGAGAGTGGTGGGGATGAAGGTGGCTGGGATGAGGGTGGCTGGGATGAGGGTGGCTGGGATGAGGGTGGCTTAAATGTGTCCTCACTGAAACACTTTGTAAACAACATGGAAGAACCATAACCATACTTTTCCAATCAAACCGCATGAATAATGTACACTGACCAGATAAACATGTGCACGAGTGTCAGTCCTGTGAAATAGTTGTATAAATTTGTCAATATAGACTGTGTTAAAACCTGTGTGTTGAAACCAATACCATCCTTTGCATATCTTCAGCCAAAACTGTAGGTAATCCTCCTATGATGCGATGGAGTTTGTGTATAATCTAAACTGGCAGTGTGTAATCTCCTGTGTTGACGTGTGTGTGTGTGATATCCTGTGTTGATGTGTGTGTCTGTGAGCTCTACTGTAATGTATTTGACAGCTGCAGGTGAGCAAACAGCCAGCTGCAGCCATTGGCTTTATGGTATTACACACACACACCCCCCCCCCACACACACACACACACTCACACACACACACACACGTCTAACCTGCCTCCCTTCCAGTCTCCTCTATAGCCTGCTTTGTCTGTGAAGACCAGGAGCCTCCCTCATGCTGTGGATGGTATCTTGTATCTGGCTCCTGGTAGCCTTGCATGGTGAGTTAAGAGCAGACTCAAAGCCCTCATACATGAACGTGCACCGTTTACATGACCTCACCAGACCGTCTGCATAGACCAGGCCTTGTAACACTGGGAGGGAGTAAGCTTCACAGTAAATATTACATTATTTGGAGTCATGGACTCCAAAATGGTGTTAATATAAGTCGATTAAGGTTGCATGCTAACATGCCTATGGTGACAAACTGCTCCTGTTTTGGAGTATACTGTCCATTGGAGTTAACAGGTTTGTTAAGCTGGCAGGGGAGAGAGAGGAACCTTGAACCACAACACGCACGTCCAGCTTCCTATGCACAACAGCTGTGGCTGGTCGAGGTAACAGCATGATGGGGAGTGAAACCCTACCCCATGCCAGCAATACCACTATGGGCTAATGGCTTTAAGGGCCCCTTGCTCCTCCACCACCCAGCCCTGGTCCTTCAGATGATACCCCCACCCATCCACCCACCCACCCACCCACACACACCAACCCCAGCCCCCATCACCTCCCACTGTATCAGCTCACTCTCACGGTTCTCATGCTCTCCCACAGGAGGATCATGTCCAGGCAATGTGTCAGTGTTCAGAGACTATTACAAACAACTGATCAACTCAGATATTGTATGAAATGCCTACCACTACTACATACTCTGAAAATTGGGTACAAAACATACTCAAAACGTGGTCATGACAGATTACATTTCACCATAACTGATTTGACTTATAAGAATATAAGACAGTTCCAATGGTTTCTGTGTGCATTGTGAACACTGATTCTTTACACTTGTTTAGGGGAAAGTCTGTCACGTGAACAAATGAAGAGATGGCTGTCTGATGTCCAGAGTGTCTTTTAACATCTCCATAGTGTTGCATGACAGACACATTAGGAAAACACATGTTCTGTAGCCTATCCTATCACTCTGTCTACGTGTCCGACTTTGCAATTTTAACCTAAGAAGAGTCTGGCATGTTTAATAGTTCAACCATTTGTGGTAAAGTTCACCTTATAATATGAACATTTGACAACATATGGCTGTATGACAAGTTCACGGACGCTGCCTCCTGCATGCTGTCACTTACGTTGCTACTCCAACGCTATATGGCTAATACACTATGCCCCCCGACACACACACGCACACACCCCTCCCTCCCGGTCGGTCCGGTGCGTCGCGAGGTCCTCCTACAAGCCAATCCTCTCTGCCAGCTTCACATCATTGTCTTGCCTCCCTCGCGCTGCTTTTTTATCTTGGACTTGTAGTTATACAGATTCACCATCTCAATCTTTCTCTCTCACACAAACTCTCCTATTCTTTCATACAAATTCGCACGTTCGGTCCCAGAGGACACCGGCTAGGAGCGACATGGCTTTACGGAAGAATACCTCTCTGTTTACCGGACTTTTCATCCTCGCTCTAAGCTGGAGAGGTATGTGGCACCTATATACGATCCATGATGTGTTTTAAGGTGTGTATGTACGTTTGTGTGTGGCCGCGTGTCGGATGTTAAGGTAAAACTTTGCAGGGCTTCTTTTCGCTCTCCTTTGCTGCTGAACTTGATTGAGTTCTGCGAGGCAGATTCAGAGCAAACTGCAAACATGTGATACGGCATGTGAAATGACTAAATGTAAATGTAAATGACGTACCACATTCTTGTTGGGAAGACTAGTTTGTCTTCTGAATTACTGTTTATTTTGTATCGAACGGTTCACTCTGTTCAATCTAGGTGGGATGTAGCGTTCAGCGGTATTGCCAGTTGTTTCAATTAGTCACTGTAGGAACAGTACTGGAAGAAAAGGCCTTGCTTTTGAAATTGTGATAAACAAGCAACTGTACCAACATGTGAATACAACTCTGTAATTTGTACAAAGGAATCATTGTTGCTTTCCTCAAACATTTGACATTTTACTAGGACAGAGATAATGAAACCCTCCAACTAAACAATGCATGTGATGATAATCTGAACACTACAGAATGAATACGTAATACATTTTGACAGATTGTGACCTACTGTTGTGTCGGGTTATCTATGAGTGCTCCGGTCTCACTGACTATCAGTAAGTCACTGTAACCATGGTAATTGGAGGTATGTGGTGTGTGATGTATGAAACTAGTAGAATGTGATCTGAGAAGTTGAAGAAGTTCTGAGAAGTTGAAGGTTATGATGCGAATTTGTCGATCTGAAAACCACTTTTCACCCGAGTTTTTTTTATTTTTTACAATGGTCTCCTTAGACACATGCTAGATGAGTGGACATGATATCACTGTGGCCTGGTTTTGAAAAGACTCTGTTGTAGTTACCAAATAAATAACCTGGAGGTAATGATCTTTATAACTGCTCCAGAGGCACGTTCACATTTAGAGAGGGTCAGGTTTAAAATAACCTGGATCTGGGAGTGTGTCTCTGTGTAAGTGGGTGAAAGAGTAGTGACTGTCAGCTTAGAGAGAGAGAGACACGCAGGCCTGGATGATAAGAGAGCAGGTCTGTCAGTCCCTCCTGCCTGGCAGCAGCAGAGAGGAGAGAGACCTACAGCTGGAACACAGACCACATACCCCTCACATAATGTCACATTTGGAAATCCCCAGCTATTCTAGGCCAACCACTACCTATACCAAGAGGTACCAGGTTCAAATCCACCCCTTGTAATGAACTTGGGTTATTAAAAGTGTCTGCTAAGTAAATCTTGTACATTGTTACTAAGCACCTAACTGAGTGTCTGTAGGATAATAGGTGTGTATGTAATGGGTTACAGCAGGACCGGGATCACTACCAGGGCCAGTGGTGATGAGGATCACTACCAGGGCCAGTGGTGATGAGGATCACTACCAGGGCCAGTGGTGATGAGGATCACTACCAGGGCCAGTGGTGATGACGATCACTACCAGGGCCAGTGGTGATGAAGATCACTACCAGGGCCAGTGGTGATGAAGATCACTACCAGGGCCAGTGGTGATGAAGATCACTACCAGGGCCAGTGGTGATGAAGATCACTACCAGGGCCAGTGGTGATGAGGATCACTACCAGGGCCAGTGGTGATGAGGATCACTACCAGGGCCAGTGGTGATGAGGGCAGAGGGTGAGGGCAAGGGTGAGAGAGCACATTATGTTTTACTGTGGAGAGATGATAGACTCTCATAACAGATGCACAGTAATCAGAAGCATTTCAGTAATGGACTTCTCTAATTCACTTATTTACAAAGAGCTCCAGTGTTACTTTATGGAATGTCCTGAAAGCAGACTAGGGTATCTGTGTGTGTGTGTCGACTATGTTTGTGTGTGTTCCTCTGTGTATGCGTGTGTGTTTGTGGCCAGGGGCAGGAATACTTAGGTTTTAAAGGGTGTGGCGGTGTTAATGGTATCCCCATAAGGGGCCTTTGACATTTTAAAGCATTTCTTTTCCTGTTTTTCTATTTTTGTGAGTTGTATGTGTTGTTTAAACACATAGGTTGACGACCCACTTTTCCCCCAATCCTTCCTCTCTCTATTCTTGACTTTCCTCCTCTCTCAGCCCTCCCTCGTTTGTCTCTTCCCCTTTAACCTTGCTAACCCTTCCTTTGTTGTTCTGATCTCCTGCCCTTGTTTCTCTTCCCCTCTCTGTCAACCAAAGTTCCCTCTGACACACACCCCTCACCTCCCCATGTACACCCCCAATGAGCCCCTGGTCCTCTCCTTCACATCAGAGCCCACCTCAGAGAGGGAATCAAGGTACACCAGCTACTCTCTCCATGCTCCCCACAGCACGGTCTGGGGCTCTGGTCAGAAGACAGCTTTCCTCTTACCCAGCCCAGCAGCCAGGGGAACAGCTTCCAGAGCTGCCTTGTTGCCAGGACACCAGTTTGCTCCTGGCTGGCCGGCAGTTCCAGTGTTCCCTCGGTGTCTCTAGGGACAGAGCTTTAACGACTGTTATCTAAATATTTTAATGTCGCTGGTCATCAGAATCCAGGGAGCGCTACCGTGGTCTGGACAGTGTCCCAAGGACTTCATCATCTATCTTTCTAACTCTCTCTCTCTCTCTCTCTCTCTCTCTCTCTCTCTCTCTCTCTCTCTCTCTCTCTCTCTCTCTCTCTCTCTCTCTCTCTCTCTCTCTCTCTCTCTCTCTCTCTCTCCCTCTCCCTCTTCCTTCTCCTCTCCCAGGAGGGATCAAAGCAGAGCTTCTGGAGGAAAGGGCTCTAGACCCACCATGACCTCTGATAAAGACAGAATTCACTTCCTGTGACATCAGCCAATGAAGGGTCAAAGGGCGAAGGCATCACAAAGAGGTCTCGCAGTTGAAGGGCATTGTTTCTTAGCGTCTAGGGAGGGGAGAGGCAGCGGGACGGAGGGAAGCAGGAAGGGGGGCGGGGGTTGCAGAGGGTGGCGGAAGGGAGGGGTTAGGGGGGTGGGTGTTCCAGACCACTGTTCCAGAAAGGAGTAGTTGGCGTGAACAAAACCCTCCTTGTACCCATCCTCACAGCTGACAGATAATGAGGTGCTCTGGGTGGAAGACCCTAAACCTTTAACCACTAGAGCGCCTCCAAGCCAAGCCTCTAAACCCCCACAACCTCCAAACTGCCAGGGAAGCCCCTGCCTCACAGCCCAGCCTCTACCACCCTGGCTGGAGGGACAGTGGGTCTTATCTGGCTCATGAGGACCAAGAGGAACCTCCAGTCATTCAGTGGAGGTTCCATTCTTCTCCCGGTGTGCTGCTGTCTTCATTTTTACATGACCATTAGGTGTGTAGGTGGAATACTGCCACAGAAGCTTGATTTATTTAGAGAAGGACTCAAAAGGGATGATCTTCTGAATACATGGACTCTGTTGGCTCCCTCTCTGCAGAGATTGGTCCTTCTTGTCACTGTGTGATATCTCTCCCATATTATTGCGTTGGTGATCATAAAATGGATGCAGTGACATAAAGATATGGATCAGTAATAGAGACAAATGGACACACAAACAACATATACTGTACCTACACACAGCAAACAAATACACACTCACACTATACACACAGGCACTCAGAGAGCCACATGGCCTTCTATCTTCAGGCTCCAGTAATAAAACCCATTTGTCTAAGCTGACTCTCTGTGGCGTGTGTTTACGTGTTCAATGCTCCACCCACTCCAGTACACACACACACAGAAACACACTTACACACCACGCGCACTCTAGGACAAGATGCACTCAGGAAGCACTCCGTTCCTGTACTGCATCACTGAGAGGTGTGCTAGATTCCTGTTGGGGGTAAATCCATGGTTGTTGAAACTAGTCTTCCTGTATCCAGATCCCTCTGAAACATGGACAGGACATTTTTGAAACTCCACAGAATCTCTGTCACTGACCTGGCTCTTCCCAAGATTCCCGAAAACTATCTCTGTTTTTCTTCCTCACTCTCTTCTTTTCTCGTCCTCATTCTCTTTCTCCTTCTCCTTAGTCTTCTCCCTCTCTCCACTTTACTCCCTTCTTTCTCCTATGTCCTCTCGACTCATTTCCATCCATCTCTCTATCCCTCCTTATTTCCACTTTTAACCCTCCCTCCTCCTCTCTCTCTCTCTGCAGTACTGTAATGTAGGCCTTGCTCTGTGTGTCTATCTCTGCCCTGACAGGCCCCTCCACAGTTCAAGGCCTGTGATTGGCCCTGATTGTATTAGACCAGAACAACATGTGTCTCTGTGGGATCAGTGAGGGATGTGGGAGATCTGTGGACGTGTGGAGATTTGTGGTGATATGTGGAGCTGTGTGGTGATCCTTGGAGAGATGTGAGGTGATCTCTGAGGTTTTGTTTTCTGTGTGTGATTGGAGTCCTGAGGACTGTGTGTCTGTTCACATGCTTCCTCTCCTCTTCAGTCCCTGTCTTCAGTCCCTGAAGAAAGGAATATCTCTCTTTCTCCTCTACTCCTCTATATTTGAGCTGTAGCAGACAGATAGGCAAAGCTGCTGGAAAGGAGGTGAGGAGGTGTCCAGGCATGCCCTCTTCTGTCTTTCCCTCTTCTCCTCACTCACCTCTCTCTCCACCCCTTCTTTCTCTCTCTCCCCCACCTGACTCATCAAACTCAGTCCTGTGTGTGGAATTGATCTTCCACGCCATGAATCTTTACTGGGGCTGTTACTGGCTGCCTGGTGGGGAGTCAGGAGGACCTCCTCTGAGGTTTGAATGAGAGTGGAGAGAGTGAGGGAGAATGAGAGAGAGCAGGAGAGGAGAGAGTGAGGGAGAGTGAGAGAGAGCAGGAGAGAGTGAGGGAGAGCAGGAGAGGAGAGAGAGCAGGAGAGGAGAGAGTGATGGAGAGCAGGAGAGGAGAGAGTGAGGGAGAGCAGGAGAGAGTGAAGGAGAGCAGGAGAGGAGAGAGTGAGGAAGAGCAGGAGAGAGTGAGGGAGAGCAGGAGAGAGTGAGGGAGAGCAGGAGAGGAGAGAGTGAGGGAGAGCAGGAGAGAGTGAGGGAGAGCAGGAGAGAGTGAGGGAGAGCAGGAGAGGAGAGAGTGAGGGAGAGCAGGAGAGGAGAGAGTGAAGGAGAGCAGGAGAGGAGAGAGTGAGGAAGAGCAGTAGAGGAGAGAGGAAGACAGTGTGAGCAAGAGGAACAGGGAAATGAAGAAAGGGGGGAGAGAAAGGAAGAAAGAGAGGGACTGAGAAAGGGAGAGGAAGAAAAGAGAGGGAGGAGGCCACACCAGTTGGAGGAAGAAGGCGTAACACTCCGGAAACCTCCACCGTCGACGTCATTAACCATGTTGTCACAGCTACGACTGCTTATCTCTCCCTGGATGTATACAAACCCCGCTCGAACCAATGACATTATCAGCTGATAAAGTTATATGAGCAAAACGTCCCAAATTGTGCTGGGAGCCACTCCAGCAACCATAAAGATGTTTATTGTATGATCAAGGAAGTAGATAACTTCTCATTATGTGCCCCTTTCCTCTGTCAAAATGCCATTGTTGTGCCAGAAGGCTCGGCCCTTGGGTAAACAACAGCTTGATTGTTCTGCAGCCCAAACACCTACTGATGGCTGACAACCAACCAACAATGCAACATGTTTGCTGCTGAACTTCACTGAGAGATGAAGCTGTACTTGTACAGACATGCTCTGCTCTGCGATTTCAGATGGTTTCACTGTGGACGTTCTCAGTGTTCTTCGCAACATTGAGGCCATGACAGACCTACTTGATGTTGTATGATGAGGAACGTGGAAGTTACAGTATGGGTGCTGTGTTGTCTTCAGATTGAGGCTTCCCATCTGCTGGACACGTGTGGAACACAGGACCAGGTAGAGCAGGAGCTTAAGAGTGTGGATGTTGACTGACTGACTCTGCCTTGGCTGTCAACATCGCTCTTCTGAATCCCTTTGAAGTTAGCTTGGCAGACAGCTGCACAGAGATATGCACGCACACACACACACACACACACACACACACACACACACACACACACACACACACACACACACACACACACACACACGTGTACACAGACACACTCGCACACAAAGGCCAGCCAGGGGAAGCTTGTGTTACTGAAGTCTTTATCATGTAGCAGCTCCAGTTTGCCCCCTGACCCTTTGTGCTCCTTCTCATCTTTCTCACCCTCCTCACTGTCCTCACCCCCTCACCCTCCTCACTGTCCTCACCCCCTTACCCTGCTCACTGTCCTCACCCCCTCACCCTGCTCACTGTCCTCACCCCCTCACCCTCCTCACTGTCCTCACCCCCTCACCCTCCTCACTGTCCTCACCCCCTCACCCTGCTCACTGTCCTCACCCCCTCACTGTCCTCACCCCCTCACCCTGCTCACCTCACCCTTCTCGACCCCCCCCCCCCCCCCCCACCTCTTCTCTCTGCTGGTACAGTACTGCCTGTCTGGAGACCAAGCAGCTTGGTTAAACCAGTTAGTGTGTCAGGGTTATTCACTTAGCCAACCCTCCCTGGATGGGTTCTTCTACTGATATCTAACGAACAGTGTGAGGGCCAGAATACTAGCTATGGAACTGGGTATCACTTAGGAAACCGTAGGCGAACCGTAGACCATTGTGAAGTTCATAAAATCTAATTGAACTGGCAAGCATGTTTGAATCCTCGACAAAAATCCCCTTGACGTTGGAAGGCGTAAATGGCTACCGCGTCACTTTGAATTCAACCGCCCTGTGGAATATCTGGTAACTAGTGTCAGTACCCCACACACGCACCTCCAGCCTTCTGCCGTGCCTAGCTGGTGACGGGGTGAGACGTGGGACATCCAGCTATGTTCTGCTGCTGCCAAGCAGGTCTGGATGCTTCACCCACTGCTCCGCATGCTCTCTGCCTCTTCTCTGAAACAATGTCATCCATCACAGCCAATCAGATCCGGGAACCGCTCGCTCTGAGGAGAGTTAGTGAACTCAGCGTGGGGTTGTTGTAGATCTCCTGGATCTCCTCCCCTGCTGTGGTTCTCCTTTGAACTGTGTTACAAAACAAACGGATCGTCTGTCCCCTTCGGAGACGGGGGGGAAATTGATTACATGGCTTGTGATTGGTCACCCTCAGTATTTTCCTCAGAATGCACTTGTCTGGTGTGAGAAAGCAGCACTAAGAGCTGCATTAAATGGACTTTGAAGAGGAGAGTTACATTACTGCATGGAGGAAACGAAGCAGACATCATGGCTAATGGGGCTTTATTTCATGAAATTAAATCAGCTTTGCCTTCTGCCTTTAAATGTTGTCTCAAACAACTCTGCTAACGTAATACCACACAGTAAAAATGCACATGTCCACACAGTCCGTGAGGTGGAAGTT